>NC_067236.1:13621666-13928000 GCF_019924925.1 Ctenopharyngodon idella | reverse complement strand
GAGGTGGGGTTGGGTGCTGTATAGTGGATAAAGATCTAGGTTGGTCTAGGGGAAATCCATCAACTATCAGCACTTGACTTGAGAAAGATACTTAACCACAGGTCGGTCAAGGGGGATGTTCATGTATAAAGTGTACTATACTCTAAGTCACTTTGTATGTACCTTTTTTTTTATACAATGTGACAATCACTTTACTATCACTCTGAGTGACTTTTTTTACTCGTTAGGGTAAAAACTAGACTGTGAGAGTGTTACTTGCTCTCTGTACTCCATATAAACAAGGTGAATTTAGAGTAAGACTGAAATGAGGGCATACTTACATCCAAGTATGAAAGAATAGTCATCTTATGTGGTCTGAGCACTAACAGCACTGCATTCTTAAATATTAAATTGTGTGGTGATTGGCTCTCTGTTATATATTTTGATATTAGTAAAGCAGTATTTTGCTAAACTTAATGTGGTTATTAATTCAGTGAGATAAATAATTCAGAGATAAATGAATGAACACTACTAAAACAATTATTGGCATGTATTAAGCTGTACTGTAATAAGCAACTTTAAAAATGAGTTATGTTCTGATATCTACATTTACCCCATCTAATTAAATATTGTCCAAATACTTTGTTTCTAAAATTCAGATTAATTAAACATTACAACATGAAGCCATTTTGTTTTGTATTCAGTTTCACAAAATGTGGAGATATTACAAGGTTAAAGTACACAAACATTACTTGTAGTTCACTGCTTGAAATTGTAAGAAGTTATGCTGTATATTATATGGTATAACTAGTCTAATTTGCTTCAAGGAACTTTTCCAACTAGGTGTGACAAACTTTTTCTTGTACTGTTTGCAGAAAAAAAAAAAAAAAAAAAAAAGCAGAAGCCTCTATACTAGTACGCCTACAACTCCTCATCAAAACTTGGGCTTAGTAAGATGGCTGTTGACTTCATGTTACTTATGTTATGTTTCATAACAACTAAATAACAAATACATGTTGATGTCTAAACAGCATATAAGCAATAATCAAAAATGTTTAATTATACTAATAATAATTAGTTAAAGAACACAAAGCTAGTGTTAATTTTATCAGTGGCCTGGAAATGAATAGCAGTTAGGACTGGATAGAACTGGTTCCATAAGGTTTACGAAAAAGCATGTGACACTATGTTTCCTCTAAGTGACTGAGATGTTAAGGCAATCTGAGGTCCGTGAGCCGCTTCCACGCCCATACTATTGGTAATGTTATATGTTAGTGCCATCAGCTGGATTCATGTCTTATTGCAGCTCACATGTATAAAGGCAATGACTCTGCTATGTGACTTTGTATGTTTTTTAATGCATAATTAGTACATAGTTATTTCATATAAATGATTTTTAGTTACATTTAACAATCATATTTTTTTAATTAATTTACTGACTTGCTTTATGACGCAGAACCTGTTTTTACCAAGTGCAACATGTTCCTGGATTGACATCTTTGTTGATCCTGGAACAACATTCCAAGCAACCAATCAGATTTGAGGGTCAAGTTTACAGTTTATGTCAAGTTTTGGCTTACAACCAGGGTTAGGTGCTTCTACATCATTATTCACCTATCATTTCCCTCTGATTTTAGGGATAACTTAGGGGTAGGGTTAGGTTTAGGGGTAGGGATAACAGGATTAAATGTTTGGACCTTACTAAGGATGCGCCTTAGTTTATGAAATTGCTTGTGATGTTCCTCGTTTATAAATATCTTTGGATAGAAGCAAATGTATGTATGTACTTATATTTATTTTCCTAAAATGTCACATTGTTTGTAGGCTGGTCACATACATAATACAGTACGTTGTGGTTTATACACCGCAAAGTCATATTATGGAATGTTATGAAGTTAAAGAAGTTATGATGTTTTTCATCTAATTTTTATAGGTTTTTGTACAGCAGCACAGTAAGTCTGTGTCACTGTGCTCACTCACTGCACAGAAATACACACCACTGTCGTCAGGTTCCAGCTTTTTTACTGTGAAAGATCCACGTTCAGCTACAGTCTTACTGGCTGAGTATTTCTCCTCAGAAAATTCACCAAAGTCTGGCTTGCTGTTTATCATTGTGAACGCAATGAGTTGCATTGTCTCTCCCTGCTGTTGTCTAAACCAAGACATGTACCAATAGGTAGAATCCTTAGTATGACTGCAGTTCATTTGTGCAGATTCACCTTGTCGAGCCCATAGTATTGGACTCTGTGTAACATCACTGGCTTCTGCAAAATAATCGAAAAGATTAAAACTAATTTTAACATTAAATAATATATGATTTAATATTTCATGTTTAATATTAAATCCAGAACAATGATACAGGAACAGATATTTTACCTAAAGTATGCTGTAGATGCAGAATGATCAGTGTAAAGAGTATTAGTATAATCATGTTAGTTCTCAGGCTAGAACAGAAATGTCAGAATGAAAAATACAGAAGAAAGTCACGAGTGCTTTAATGGGGAGGGACAGAATGTGACATCATTATGACATCACTCTGCTTTTATATAATAGTAATTCATGTCAGATTAAGGCATAGTGGGGGATTATTGGAATCAGCAGTTGAAATAGTTTCGAAAAATTCTAATTGGCCTATTAGAATAGAAATATGTCTTGTTCAGGTATCATCCTAAACTGTACAGATTTACAGCTTTACAGTTCAAATAGGCTAATACTAGTTTTTACAAAAACAAAACATTGTATTAAATGGTAAACCTCAAATTTCGGCCTAATGATTATATAAGTTATAATTCGTCTGAACAAATAGGGCAGACATGCTGAATGAAAAGTTCACTCTTTCAGGTGGCACTTATGGAAAAGCAGAAATACAGTGGTACACTACTTCGCATTAAGCTTTTTTTTCTAGATGGAAAAATCATGAATCATGAGAACCCTGATAGCACACATACAATACATCATGGAGACGTCTATTTAAAGTCTGCATTTATGTCACATATAGTTTTGGGTTTTGTTTTCATGTTCATGTTTTCATGTCTTTTATTTTGTAGTTTGTTTCATGTTGCTTGTTTGTGCCATGCTTCCCTTGCTCCTCATGTTCTCCCTTAGTCTATGTGTCATGTTCTGATTGGTTGTTTATGGTCATGTGGTTTTCAGTTCTGTTCTGTCATTGGTTCCCTTGTTCCTTGTGTCACTTCCCCATTGGTTGTCTTAGTCATGTGTTCTCTAAGTTCTAGTATTTAAGCCATTTTATTCCCCATGTTTCTTGGTCATATATTGTTAATGTAACCCTGCTGTTGGTGAGTGTGATTGCCGAGTCTGTTCAGGTCGAGTCTGTTCAGGTCGAGTCTGTTCAGGTCGAGTCTGTTCAGGTCGAGTCTGTTCAGGTCGAGTCTGTTCAGGTCGAGTCTGTTCAGGTCGAGTCTGTTCAGGTTCAGGCCGAGTCTAATGATTGCTTTGTTTGTTTGCTCACTTTACTTCAATAAACTGCACTTGGGTTCATCAAGCTCGCCTTCATTTTGGACTGGATCGTTACAATTTACATCTGCAATATTTTTTTTAGAGTGTTTGCTCATCTGTAATATGTCTCTAAGATGTTTCCTGTCAAATGTTATTTAGAAAATGTCTTTAAGATGTTTATGATTAAGAATGTATGTAAAACTTCTTTTTGAGACATTCATCAGATGTTTGTACACAAAAGATGTTTTCCAGGTTAAGCACTCTTTAGCAGACATCTATCTGGGAATGGACTATTTCAATGTCAGAATGACGAATTCCGCCGAAAGGTGTTGAGTTTGCAGGTTGGCCTATGTAATGATATTTACTGTGCATCCAGTTGCATTTAAATGTATCTTACACAAAGAGGCAGTCGTCAAAGTGATAGAGCAAAACAAGCAAACAAACAAATAAATAATCAATCATGAATACTAGAAATAGTAGAGTCTTAAATAAACATGTGTTGAGCTAGATGGGGGTCGGGTGGTTTAGCTTAGTGGTTAAAAAGCTTGTTTGTTTCTGTTTAGTTGTTATGTTTCATATATAAGTATGTACTTATATTTATTTTCCTAAAATGTCACATTGTTTGTAGGCTGGTCACATACATAATACAGTACGTTGTGGTTTATACACCGCAAAGTCATATTATGGAATGTTATGAAGTTAAAGAAGTTATGATGTTTTTCATCTAATTTTTATAGGTTTTTGTACAGCAGCACAGTAAGTCTGTGTCACTGTGCTCACTCACTGCACAGAAATACACACCACTGTCGTCAGGTTCCAGCTTTTTTACTGTGAAAGATCCACGTTCAGCTACAGTCTTACTGGCTGAGTATTTCTCCTCAGAAAATTCACCAAAGTCTGGCTTGCTGTTTGTCATTGTGAACGCAATGAGTTGCATTGTCTCTCCCTGCTGTTGTCTAAACCAATACATGTAGATATAGGTAGAATCCTTAGTATGACTGCAGTTCATTTGTGCAGATTCACCCTGTCGAGCCCATAGTATTGGACTCTGTGTAACATCACTGGCTTCTGCAAAATAGTTGGAAAGATTAAAACTAATTTAACATTAAATAATATATTATTTAATATTTCATGTTTAATATGATACAGGAACAGATATTTTACCTAAAGTATGCTGTAGATGCAGAATGATCAGTGTAAAGAGTATTAGTATAATCATGTTAGTTCTCAGGCTAGAACAGAAATGTCAGAATGAAAAATACAGAAGAAAGTCACGAGTGCTTTAATGGGGAGGGACAGAATGTGACATCATTATGACATCACTCTGCTTTTATATAATAGTAATTCATGTCAGATTAAGGCATAGTGGGGGATTATTGGAATCAGCAGTTGAAATAGTTTCGAAAAATTCTGATTGGCCTATTAGAATAGAAATACGTCTTGTTTAGGTATCATCCTAAACTGTACAGATTTACAGCTTTACAGCTCAAATAGGCTAATACTAGTTTTTACAAAAACAAAACATTGTATTAAATGGTAAACCTCAAATTTCGGCCTAATGATTATATAAGTTATAATTCGTCTGAACAAATACGGCAGACATGCTGAATGAAAAGTTCACTCTTTCAGGTGGCACTTATGGAAAAGCAGAAATACAGTGGTACACTACTTCGCATTAAGCTTTTTTTTCTAGATGGAAAAATCATGAATCATGAGAACCCTGATAGCACACATACAATACATCATGGTGACGTCTATCTGAAGTCTGCATTTACATCTGCAGTATTTATTTTTTTAGAGTGTTTGCTCATCTGTAATATGTCTCTAAGATGTTTCCTGTCAAACGTTATTTAGAAAATGTCTTTAAGATGTTTATGATTAAGAATGTATGTAAAACTTCTTTTTGAGACATTCATCAGATGTTTGTACACAAAAGATGTTTTCCAGGTTAAGCACTCTTTAGCAGACATCTGTCTGGGAATGGACTATTTCAGTGTCAGAATGGCGAATTCCGCCGAAAGGTGTCGAGTTTTCAGGTTGGCCTATGTAATGATATTTACTGTGCATCCAGTTGTGTTTAAATGTATCTTACACATAGAGGCAGTCGTCAAGCTGATAGAGCAAAACAAGCAAACAACAAATAAATAATCAATCATGAATAGTAGAAAATAGTAGAGTCTTAAAAAAACATGTGTTGAGCTAGATGGGGGTCGGGTGGTTTAGCTTAGTGGTTAAAAATCTTGTTTATTTCTGTTTAGTTATGTTTCATAACAACTAAATAACAAATACATGTTGATGTCTAAACAGCATATAAGCAATAATCAAAAATGTTTAATTATACTAATAATAATTAGTTAAAGAACACAAAGCTAGTGTTAATTTTATCAGTGGCCTGGAAATGAATAGCAGTTAGGACTGGATAGAACTGGTTCCATAAGGTTTACAAAAAAGCATGTGACACTATGTTTCCTCTAAGTGACTGAGATGTTAAAGCAATCTGAGGTCCGTGAGCCGCTTCCACGCCCATACTATTGGTAATGTTATATGTTAGTGCCATCAGCTGGATTCATGTCTTATTGCAGCTCACATGTATAAAGGCAATGACTCTGCTATGTGACTTTGCATGTTTTTTAATGCATAATTAGAACATATTACTAAATAGTTATTTCATATAAATGATTTTCAGTTACATTTAACAATCATATTTTTTTAATTAATTTACTGACTTGCTTTATGACGCAGAACCTGTTTTTACCAAGTGCAACATGTTCCTGGATTGACATCTTTGTTGATCCTGGAACAACATTCCAAGCAACCAATCAGATTTGAGGGTCAAGTTTACAGTTTATGTCAAGTTTTGGCTTACAACCAGGGTTAGGTGCTTCTACATCATTATTCACCTATCATTTCCCTCTGATTTTAGGGATAACTTAGGGGTAGGGTTAGGTTTAGGGGTAGGGATAACAGGATTAAATGTTTGGACCTTACTAAGGATGCGCCTTAGTTTATGAAATTACTTATGATATTCCTCGTTTATAAATATCTTTGGATAGAAGCAAATGTATGTATGTACTTATATTTATTTTCCTAAAATGTCACATTGTTTGTAGGCTGGTCACATACATAATACAGTACGTTGTGATTTATACACCGCAAAGTCATATTATGGAATGTTATGAAGTTAAAGAAGTTATGATGTTTTGTCATCTAATTTTTATAGGTTTTTGTACAGCAGCACAGTAAGTCTGTGTCACTGTGCTCACTCACTGCACAGAAATACACACCACTGTCGTCAGGTTCCAGCTTTTTTACTGTGAAAGATCCACGTTCAGCTACAGTCTTACTGGCTGAGTATTTCTCCTCAGAAAATTCACCAAAGTCTGGCTTGCTGTTCATCATTGTGAACGCAATGAGTTGCATTGTCTCTCCCTGCTGTTGTCTAAACCAATACATGTACCAATAGGTAGAACCCTTAGTCTGACTGCAGTTCATTTGTGCAGATTCACCCTGTCGAGCCCATAGTATTGGACTCTGTGTAACATCACTGGTTTCTGCAAAATAATTGAAAAGATTAAAACTAATTTTAACATTAAATAATATATTATTTAATATTTCATGTTTAATATGATACAGGAACAGATATTTTACCTAAAGTATGTTGTAGATGCAGAATGATCAGTGTAAAGAGTATTAGTATAATCATGTTAGTTCTCAGGCTAGAACAGAAATGTCAGAATGAAAAATACAGAAGAAAGTCACGAGTGCTTTAATGGGGAGGGACAGAATGTGACATCATTATGACATCACTCTGCTTTTATATAATAGTAATTCATGTCAGATTAAGGCATAGTGGGGGATTATTGGAATCAGCAGTTGAAATAGTTTCGAAAAATTCTGATTGGCCTATTAGAATAGAAATATGTCTTGTTTAGGTATCATCCTAAACTGTACAGATTTACAGCTTTACAGTTCAAATAGGCTAATACTAGTTTTTACAAAAACAAAACATTATATTAAATGGTAAACCTCAAATTTCGGCCTAATGATTATATAAGTTATAATTCGTCTGAACAAATACGGCAGACATGCTGAATGAAAAGTTTACTCTTTCAGGTGGCACTTATGGAAAAGCAGAAATACAGTGGTACACTACTTCGCATTAAGCTTTTTTTTCTAGATGGAAAAATCATAAATCATGAGAACCCTGATAGCACACATACAATACATCATGGTGACGTCTATCTGAAGTCTGCATTTACATCTGCAGTATTTATTTTTTTAGAGTGTTTGCTCATCTGTAATATGTCTCTAAGATGTTTCCTGTCAAACGTTATTTAGAAAATGTCTTTAAGATGTTTATGATTGAGAATGCATGTAAAACTGCTTTTTGAGACATTCATCAGATGTTTGTACACAAAAGATGTTTTCCAGGTTAAGCACTCTTTAGCAGACATCTATCTGGGAATGGACTATTTCAATGTCAGAATGACGAATTCTGCCGAAAAGTGACGAGTTTGCAGGTTGGCCTATGTAATGATATTTACTGTGCATCCAAATAAATAATCAATCATGAATAGCAGAAAATAGTAGAGCATTAAATAAACATGTGTTGAGCTAGATGGGGGTCGGGTGGTTTAGCTTAGTGGTTTGTTTTTTTCTGCCGTTGGTGTAAGCAGATTTGGGTTATAATAGACAGGAAATGTACGCTTTTACACCAACTTGCTGATAATGTTTCTGTAGTCATCTGGCAATCCTACAGCCACTGTAATAAAACCACCCTTACCAGAATATGCTACTGCCTTAATTAATGAGGTTAAATTATTAATAAAAGTGGCAAATAACAATCACAGCAAGTGAGAACCTTGGTTTAAAGGATGGACCTTCTTACAGTCTTGTGCCCCCATCAATACACTCTGACTTTAAAAGTCATACAGCCAGGGAAAGTGCACCCCCTGCTGGCCTTACTAAAGCATCTTACAATAACAATCGAGTTTTTCCACAGAAGTCTCCCATCCATGTCACAGCCTGCCTCAAGCCCGCTTAGCTTCAGAAGCGAGCCAGGTTTTGGCCACTGGTTTAAAGGATGTACTTTAGGCAACCTGAGTTCAAGACCCACCTCCAGGACTTTTCTTGATCCCATCAAAACAACCAAAAAATAAATCTTTAAACCAATGGTGCTTTATTCATTAATTCATTGAACATATAAGCCAGTGGTCTCAAACTGTGGTTCCTGGAGGGCCACAGACAGAGTTTAGCTCCAACCAACTCCAACTCACACTTGCTTGGAAGTTTCTAACCCTGAAGACCCTGATTAGCTGGATCAAGTGTTTTTGATTAGGATTGAAACAAAACTATGCAGAGCTGTGGCTCTCTAGGAATTGAGTTTGAGAACACTGATATAAGCAATACACACACAACAATATATAAGGCACTATTTCTTTAAAGTTTTGCAAATTCTAATGTTAACATATTTAATTAACAATAGCACAAGCATATATGTACTATATCATTCACCAAAAAGCCAATCATAACTTCTCATATCTTTACACAAATCATGATTGTAAGTATTTTAGCCTAACCACAGGCTCTACCCTTCAGCACAATGGTAACCCCCAAAACTCAGTAAAACACATGAAATAACACTTCATTTCAACACTGACCCTTCCTTAGAAGCAAAGCATCCTGGGAACTAGAAATCTGCTGTAACTCATTCCATGAATGTGTGTAAATACATTCACATTTATATGAGAACATGTATGTGCAATATAAGCACAATAAAGGATAAATAAATAAAGCCTATTTTGTCTTCATGTCTAAATATTGTATCAGTATATAGCCATACATGGTCAATGTATAGGCTATATTGCAGTACATTGAAAAAGCACTAGTTGACATTATATTCCCATATATTTTTGCTACATAAGAGGGTCTATGGTTGGAAAGATGCTTGAGAAGCCCTGCAGCCAGTGGCGTCAATTCACCATAACCCAAGGTATGGCAGACCCCGATGACGTCATCCAATCTTACTCCCTTGGCTCGACGTCACAGTCCCACTTTTTTCACACTTTTTCAGGGATATTATCCAATTTAAAGGTTACTTTTAATATGATTAGCAAAACATTTTTGTTCATCCTACAAAAAATTGTCCTTATTTGTAAAACTAAAAGTCAATCAATCAATTAATCTTTGTCATAGAATACACTTGTTTGTTCTGAGTTTGAACATTCTAAGATCTGAGGAGAATTATGCATTTATGCAGTTGCTTTTAGTAACCAGGGGCTACGAAGCTGGGAGCACTAAATTATATTCAAAGTTACATTAGACGCTTTTAACATAAATAAAGCACATACACAGTACCGGAGATTATTGCCATACTTTGTGTTGTTGTTCCAGCTGCGACATCTCAGAAAAAATAGAAACCGTTTCTAAAATAGAATCGTCGCGTGTCGCCGCCGCAGCTGGTTAGGACAAATTAACATGGAAAAGATACCCTTTTTTGCGTGTCGTCGCGTCTGGTTAGGACGTGAGGTAAAGAGCGCTTCCTTTATAATCGCTGTCAGTTCGGCGTGAACTCGAGTCCGAAGCTCCCGTTTTAACCAATAAATCATTTATTTACATAGTGTCTCCGCTTTGTTTGGTATAATGAGAGGATTTGTACAAATACCGAACCTACATTTGCGTTAAATATAAACTATTCGGCGTTTTGATAGCTACTGAGCGGATTCTCACTACCGGTAACTTAAACACCTCTCTCTGATTGGTCATTATTTTCACCAGAAATCCGTGTGATTGGCTAGAACGTAAACACATTGGCAGCGCCGTAGAAATGACACGAATATAACAACCAGCTCGCTTTAATTTACTTACTTTTCTGTTTTATTTAACAATACAAATTATATGTTACACATAGTAATAACTCAATTAATCCTGCATGCAATGAATAAACATAAAGTAGTTGCGCTGACTTGGCTAAGGAATGGCAGTCGCCATACCCTGCAATACCCATTAACGCCCCTGCCTGCAGCGGTCAACCTGAAGCTTTCACCTGCACACCCACTGAAGCTAAGCAGGGTTGAACCCGGTCTATATCTGGATGGGAGACCTCCTGGTAGACCGGGTAGCTGCTGGAAGAGGTGTTAGGGAAGCCAGCGGGTCTGATCAACCTGTGGCCTGAGTGGGTCCTAATGCCCCAGTACAGTCGCAATAAGCTGTACTGTATAAAGGGTTAACATAAACCCCAGAATATAAGGGGTGTAACCCTGGTATAAAATAGTCCATACAGCACATCACATACCGCCCAACGCCCCAGTACAGTCGCCATAAACTGTACTGAATAAAGGGTTAAAATAAACCCCAGAAAATAAGGGGTGTAACCCTGGGGCAAAAATAATCCTTGCAGATAGTTAGTTAGTTAGTTTCACATCACAAATTATATACTTTATTTAGTTCTTACAACTTTTTTTCATTACTATTTTTAATGTTTTTGAAAGAATTCGCATATCAAGCCTGCATTTATTTGATCAAAAATAGCCTACAGAAAAACAGTAATATTGTGAAATATTATCACAATGTAAAATAATGTTTATATATATATATATATATATATATATATATATATATATATATATATTAATATACTTATACTTATAAGTATATACTTATACTTATATTAATATATTAATATTATTTATTTCTGTGGTGCAAAGCTGAACTTTAATCAGCCATTGCTCCAGTCTTTAGTGTCACATGATCCTTTCAGAAATCATTCTAATATGCTGATTTATTATCAATGTTGGAAACAGTTGTGCTGCTTAATATTTTTTAGAACCTGAGATACTTTTTTCAGGATTCATTGGTGAATAAAAGGTTAAAAAGAACAGAATTTATTCGGACAATGTCAGATTGAGCGTTATAATTGGTCAGATCGCCGTCAGTCTAACTCCCAGCAAAGGGTGAATTGTCGATAGCACTTCCACATGTTTGAAAAAAAGTGTTTTAATAGATTACACTTGTGATAGGAGAAATTAAGCTTTTCAAAGCTTCCAAACATTTGAACCAATTGCTTTGCAAAATGATTCACTGTTTCGAAGCACTTGAAACACCACATGCTGGTGACCCCTGCTGGTCAGAACAGTGTAAATGCAACCAAAAACTTCAGCCAAACATGCATGAAAACACCTTTTACAAAAAATGATAATAAAAAAAGAGATAATAATAATAATAATAATAATAATAATAATAATAATAATAATAATAATAACAACAATAATAATAATAATAATAAAAACACTAATCCTTGCATCAGCAAAAATGTATATTATTGCATTTGATTGTCAAATAACAACTCAGGTCGCCAGCAAAGGAAGCGGGAACACTAACAAGGAGGCTAAAGACCACAGTAACATGCTAGTGTGCCTCTTCAGATCAGAGAGTGAGGTTTACCTGTTACCTGTAAGTTTAAAAAAAAAAAAAAAAAAGGGAAGGGAGCTCAGTGGCCCAGCAGTAGCATGTAAAGCTAGCAGATCTGGCTTTTAACGCGATCGACACGGGTTCAAATCCGCCTTTTTCCAAGCTTGCATTTATTTTCAATAAAAATAAAAATAATGGTATAAAAGTGGAAATAAACTGCGAACAAGAGTTTAATCATATTAAAAGTGTTTATTGGGTAGGGTTAGGGGAAGGTGTAGGGAGGGATTTTATTCTCTCAATAAAGCAGCATCCATTTCATAATTTTAATAAATATAATCATTTACACGCTTTGATATTATTTAAAACTGAAAAATACAAATCAACATCTTCAGTGGTGCAACAGTAGCAAGTAAGATTCGAAGATCTGGCTTTTCACGCAATCGACACGGGTTCGAATCCGCCTTTTGCAGAGCTCGCATTTATTTTTAATAAAAATGAAAATAATGTTCTAAAAGTGGAAATAAACTGCGAACAAGTGTTTAATAATATTAAAAGTGTTTATTGGGTAGGTTCATGGGAAGGTGTAGGGAGGGTTTTTATTCTCCCAATAAGGCAACATCCATTTAATCATTTTAATAAATATAATCATTTACACTCTATGATATTATTGCATCCTGTTAATGTACAAAAATACTGAGGTGCAAATAGTATCTGACAATATAAAGTATAGATAGAATCTAATTACTATTTACTCTTATTGCAAAGAACGGATACTTTTACATGGTGTAAATAGAATCTATCTCTATTTCACCTAGTGTAAATAGCATATCGCTAAGAAAATGCTGCTATTGTCACTTAGTGTAAATAAAATCTACAGTTATTTGCACTTAGTGTAAATAGAATCTATTGCTAAGAAAATATGCTATTTTCACTTAGCGTAAATAGCATCTATTACTATATTTGCACTTAGTGTAAATAGCATCTATCGTTAAGAAAATATGCTATTTTCACTTAATGTAAATAGCATCTATCATTTGGTGCAAATAGCCACTGCCTTTAAATAAAGCAACATACAGCACAACATCAGCAATTTTTTTCGGATAAACAGATCAACTCTGAACATCACAAAAAAGCCGCTAAAGTCACAAAAAACTTTTTATTGTCACCATTGTTGAGATCTTATCTGACAATTTCATAAAACCACAAGACCAAAAGCTGCAAAACTGAGACCAGTGAATCAGAGTGAAAAAAAACTGAGATTACAAAACCAAGGCCCAAGAGCCCAACTAAAACAAACGTTTACCTCCATAATGGTGACTTCAAACTTTATTAGCCTATTTTCATCAACACCTAAACCTCTGTTCATTCTCATTAAGCATTTTATATGAAAGAAAAAAAAGTCAAAGTGAAGATGCTGAGATCTAGAGAGATCTGTTAGTGTTTAATGTTCTGTTGCTGCCAGTCATGTGACAGTGTTTTCTTAATTTTAAGGTTTTTGTTTGGCACCCTGTGATAATTAAATTAAATAATTAAATTAGAGATAATTAAATTATAGATAATTTTACAGAGTTTTGACTGCAATTTAAAATAAAAGAAAACAACCTGAAAAATCACAGTTATTTTCTGTAAAATTAGTAAAATTTTTTAAAGTGTAGTTTCTTGTTTTTCTGACATATGGACTTAATAAATTGTTATCTTGAGCAAAATAAGCAAGCTGACATTAAGTACAATGTATATCTTTTATTTCAAATATATACAAATGTTATTTACATATTAGTTTGTCAAGAGATTTTAAGCACCGTTTTTGAAGAGTGCGCATGTGCGTACGTACTCTGGTACGTAAGAACGAGCCTGTGATTGAATCTGGAAATAAAGCAAAATAAACGAGAAAAATGAGAATTAATCTTCAGATGTTATGTCTGTAATTTATAGTAAAAAAATCTAGTATTAATTCAATCTCAAATGGATTCATTTATAGAAGTTATCATTCACCAATGTAGCTGAACGTGGCTGTCGTGACTTGCTGATTTGTTTAACGACGCATCATACTATGGTAGCGAAGCAGCGAGTTACATTGTTGTATGGGAAATGCACCCCAGAGTGGACTTAAACGTGGATCACCAGCATAGGAGGTGAGAACGCTAAAAAAACTGACCGGCATCTTGTAATTGAACATAATCGACATTAAGATCTCATAACTGAACAAAATTGACAGTCATTGAGATCTTGTAATTAAATAAAACCGACCGTCATTGAGCTTTTGTAAAAAAAAACAACAACAAAAAACATTCATCTCAGAATAAAAACTATTGTCAATTAAATCTCAAAACAGACCGTCACTGAAATTTATTAAAGGAACAAAACTGACCATCTTTGAAATCTCACAAAGGAACAAAATTAACCGTCATTGAAATCTTTCAACGAAACAAAGCTGACCATCATTAAAATCCCATAATGGAAACAAACCAGCTGTCTCTGAAATCTCGTAAAGGAACAAAACCAACCATCATTAAAATCTTGTAACAGAACAAAACTGACGATCATTAAAAACTCTTAACCAAACAAAACCGACCGTCACTGAAATTTTGTAAAGGAACAAAACTGATTTAAATCTCATTTAAATCTCATAGCCCAGCAAAACCGCCTGTCATTGAAATCTCATAACCAAATAAAACTGACTGCCATTGAAATCTTGTAATGGAACAAAACCAAATCTTGTAAAACAACTAAACATATGAGATCTCGTAACTGAACAAAATTGACTGACAATGAAAACCGAACGTCACTGAAATCTCGAAAAAAATAAAGTAACCATCGAGATCTCGTAATTGAACAAAATAGTCAGTCACTGAAATCTCATAACCAAATAAAACAGACGTCATTGAAGTCTCGTAGCCGAATAAAACCGACCATCACTGAAATCTCGTAACAGAACAAAACTGACAGTCTTTGAAGTCTCGTAAAAGAAAAAAGGAACAAAACCGACCATCTTTGAAATCTTATAACAGAACAAAACTGACTGACACTGAACACTGAATGTCATTGAGATCTCGTAATCGAAAAAAAACCAACAGTGATTAAAATCTTAAAAACAGAGCATTGAGATCTCGTAACCAAACAAAACTGACTGACAATGAAAACCAACTGTCACTGAAATCTCGTAAAGGACCAAAACTGACTGTCATTGAAATCTCATAACCGAACAAAACCGACTGTCATTAAAATCTCGTAAAAGAACAAAACATACTGAGATCTCGTAACCGAACAAATGAAAACCAACTGTCATTGAAATCTCGTAAAGGAACAAAACCGACTGTCATTGAAATCTCGTAACGAAATAAAACTGGCTTTCATTGAGATCTTATAACCGAACAAAACTCATAACAAAAAAAAAAAAAACTGACTGTCTTTGAGAGCTCATAAGCAAACAAAACCAGCCATCATTAAAACCTTGTAACTGAATAAAACAAAACAAAAAAAAACAATCAGGAGAAAATCACACACAAAACTATTTGAGGATGACACACAAAGATATCAAGAATAAGCACATGAATCTCAACAATGGTGATAATCAAAAGTGTCATGCCGTAATGCATGCTGGGAACAATAGTACAAAACTCCCAGCATGCATCACAGCATGAATAAATTATGCAGCTGAATTGTCCTATTATTTTCTTTAATTTTAACTATTTGCTTTTATTTTATTTTATTTTATTTATTTATTTATTTTTTGCTGTGAAAACTTTTGTTTTTGTTGTCTTTTATTAGCTTTTTGTGATGTCCAGAGTTGATCTGATTGTCTGAATATTTTGTTGTCACCATTGTTGCGATTTATATGCTGATTGCTCATATCTGTGTTTGTCACTGCAGTTTTCTGTTTGGCTCATGGTTTTTTTTTTTTTTTTTTTCAACCTTTTAACTGATTTCTGCAGTACAGTGTGATCTCATGTTGCAGTAAAACAAGGTTTGTAATTCAGTTGTATTAATGGCACAACACAGTTATTACATTCAAAGGACACCAGTGGTTCAGGCTATTTCACAGTGATTGTAAAGCCATCAATAGCTAAAAATCATCATCAGATCACATTTCAGCTTTTTTTTTTTTTTTTTTTTTTTTTTTTTTTGCTGCTGCAAATATGTTTGATGTTTGACAAACACACTGTTGCAGCAGCCAGAGGAGACAAACTTATCATAATAGTTAAGAGTCCAACTAATGGAAACACCAGTCGCCATTATGGTGACTTCAAATGAAACAAACATGAGCGTTAATCTTCTGTTAATTCTCAATAAGAACTTCTGTAGATGAATGACAGAAATAAAAGTCAATGTGGTAAGTAATATGTTAAGCTGTAATGCTGTTTGTGGAGTTGTTTAATCCTCCTCTGCTGAGATCTGGAGAGATTTAATGCCTTCTTTTATCTTTAGTTTATTTCATCTAAGGCTGTGTCTGAAGTCAGTTGTAGCTCTTGTGTTACTGTTTGTCCCTTTTTTATGTTCTCTTCTTTCCTTCAGTGATTCTGTTTGTTAACAGGCTTGTTAATGCTAAGATGATTCTATAAATAATATATAAAGATTTTGTGGCTCAGATAAGGTCCACACCGTAAAAACAAATTTGTTCAGTTTACTTAATTAAATTGTGCATACTCGTTGCCTTAATTCAATTAAGTAAGCTTTACTTAATTGTATTAAGTTGATCTTAAACCATATAAGTTATGTCAACTTAATTCTATCTGTGATCTGAGCAAGTGTACTCCCAGAGTGCATTGCGGCGCAAATAAAGTAATTGCTTTGTTTTACTGTTTGTGGCTTTATTTTACAATTTTATTTGCTGTCTTGTGTCAGTATTACCCCAACAATGACAGCAAATAAAACTGAATTGGTCTTATTAATTGAAAAAAAAAAAAAAAAAAAAAAAAAAACTTAACTGTTAACATTGTTGTGTTTTGCATGCTGAATGTTAATGTCTGTGTGTGTGTGATTGCAAGGCACTGGCTCAACTAGAGAGGAATCACCCCCCTTAAAAGTTTGACGATTCACAATAGCATGGTGTTTATGATATATATGTCAGTGATGTAATCTAATAAATCAAAATTCTACACAAAGTCTAAATTAGTTATTGGTTCAATGCTAAATTATATCACATTTAAAAGCAATCTTTTTTAATATGTCTCTTCCTTCAAAACCACAAATAACTGTAACTTCCCATTTGGAAATCAACTGGAAAAGAATTATAATAACATAAGTGAAGTTCCAAGTGCACAACCAAAGGAAACGCTAATCACTAAAATTGTGAGAAGAAATTTTAGGAAATGAACATGAATTTATGGTCAGCTTATGTGATGTTATCCCAAACGTTTTAGTTGTATTGATAATTTAACATTCAAGATCACGTTAAGAAAATGAGTGAATGCAACTAAAGAAAGATAACTGCAGAAATGGAAAAAATTAGTGAAAAGTCTATTAAGAATTGCCCTGCCTTAAAAACTTTTGCACCGCCCTTTTTTTCTTTACTTTTTTTTTTTTTTTTTTTTGCTTGACGAAATGGTACTCAAACCAGTCAAGTAATTTTTACTTGGGTTTTCTGAGTAACAAAGCATAGCATGCAAACAGTAAAGATTACTCAATTGTTTTAAGTAAATTCAACAAATTCTTCAACATTAAGTAATGTTTACTAAAAAGGGTTAGATAGAACAACTGTTAGATGCAAACAGTACAGATTACTAAATTGTTTTAAGTAAGTTCAACAAATTCTTAGACATTAAGTAAAGTGTACTAAAAAAGATCTGGTTTACTTCTTTGCTCTTGGCTGACATGTGGCATTGCTATGGCCTGCTTGTGGCTCAGATATGGCAAACAGGAGAGGTCCGCCCAAATCCTTCATTCAACGCCACATGTGGCCTGGATCATCATACCACGCATGGCAGATGTAGGCTGGATCTGGGCTGGCACAAAGTTGCTATCTGGGTTGCTGTTGTCGGAACCAATACATGTAGAAATAGGTAGCACACTTAGTATGACTGCAGTTCGTTTGTGCAGATTCACCCTGTAGAAGCCATAATATTGCTGTCTGTGTAACATCACTGGCTTCTGAAAAATAATAATAAAATTTGTTAGATTTTTTTTTTTAGTTAAGTCCAAAACAATGATATAGGAAGTTAATGATATCCTATTGTATAATATGTTGCAGGATTATCAGTTTATTGATTATTAGTTTAATCATGTTCTCCCTGTAGAATAGAAATGTCATGAATACAGAAGGAAATTATGAACGCTTTAATGGAGAGGCACAGGATGTGGCATCTCTAAATCTGTTCAGAAATCTAAAAATTTGCTTGTAACAAAGTACAAGTGTTGTGAAAATGCTCCATTCACAAAGTATCAACTTTAAATTTGTCCAGATTCTGTTGGACGTGGTACTGTAGATAAGAATCTAGCTGTTCAATAATATACAATAGATAATGAGCTCCCCCTATCGTTTTTATTTAAAATTACAGGTGTTACACTGCCATACTACAGCACAATTTCTGCAGAATGCAGTATTTTCTTTATACATGAAAAACCTGGATGATGGTTTGATGATGTATTTTCCCAAAATGCACAGTAAGCTAAACAACAGCACATGTAGTGTGTCCCATAATGCAACGTGCTTGACAAATGAATTGGTAATATCACTCACAATTTTAACAATTTTTGTTTGACACAATTATATAATTGTTATAGCTGGCATTGTATAAAGTACTCTAAAGTTATACAGTAGACTAACTAGTTGACCCAGACTTAAACACTAAGAATGATTTCTCCCAACAAATTCACCATGTTTTAAATAAAGTGAACCAGACAGAAAGTGTATTTATTTTGAACATAATCACATCAGTCTGTTTGTATTATTCATTTCTTTTTGTAATATGTTAGCTTAATAAGTGTGCTTATGCTATTTATCTTTAGAATACAGGCCTACAGTATAACTGCCATTTCAGGTGCAAGCCAAAATTCATAGGTCTGCCCTCCAAGTGAACCATCTAGCTTTTTGATCAGTGTTGTTTAACTGGCAGTTTACATTAAATATCTTTGGTGATTGGCTGCTTATTTTCATAGAAAGTAATTAGATATAACAAGCACATACTTCACATCTAAGTGACGGGATCTCCTCACGAAAGCTGACAGTTTCAAACGGTTCTCATTATTGGGCTATGAAGGACTGTTAAGAAATGCTGCTATATTTTACAGGTCTACTTAATTGAGCTGTAAAACTCCGTGGCTTCTGAGTGCATTTCATTGTTCCACAGTGAAGAGTGTGTTTGTTCTAATATTTGTTTTTAATGGGTTCTGCTAACAAGAAATTCTCTCTGTTCTTGTAATCTTGTAATTAGCTTGTTATGACAACATGCAACAAGAAAGCAAGTTTTTTCTTTCTTTCTTTGAGTTCACAAGATATCCACAATGTCATGTCCTCAATATTCTCTTATACAAAGGCTGTTATGAAATTCACCTTCTCAGTTTGTGAGGACTGCATGTTTCCAATTTAATAAGAAAGAAAGAAAGAAAGAAAGAAAGGAAAGAAAGAAATATGCAAGAGGCAAATTAGAGCAATGTGTAGCAGTTCATGGTAAATTTGAACAAAATGCTGAAATGCTCAATTTTTTATTTCATGTTTACAATCATATTCACATGTTCTATCAATGTTTAAATGGGAAAAAAAAGGACTGCTGTGAAACACATTGCAAATATCTCAGGGAATGCATATACATTGAAAACAGTTTACATGGATTTATCAAGTAGTTTCGCTGTTATTATACCTGTCAATATCATCAGTCAATTTGTTTGGTAGAATGTTTTTTTTTAAATCTTGGCTTACCGAATAGATGACTGGATACAAAGAGTATACAAACTCTTTTTGAGATTTCACAGTGTGATAAAAACTTATAAAGGTTATGTTTTGTCTGTGAACGTCTACAAAGTTGGCCCTGTTTTAGAATTTATGTTGTAGATTAACATTTTCTGATTAGATATTCTATGCAGAATCCCTAATATACCTTGATACTCATTAATATGTTGCATAAACGCACCAGTTGCATTCGAGTTGATTACTGTTTACTGGTCCCGATAACCTCAAAGCTGAAAGTGATCAGGTAAACGTGTTAAATGTGGTTTTGTTATGTAGTGGAATTCCCTCGGCCCCACGGAACTCAGCCGCAATGTCATCAAAAATGCGTCCCTTGGTCTCAGGGAGACGAAACATGGTGTAGGTGAAGGCGAGCAAGGCCATACACATGAAGAGGAGGTAGACGTAGGCTCCACACATTTTCTGTAAACAAGGTTCAGCTGTTAAAGTAAACTACTATATAAATGTTAAATACAGATCTTAATCTTTATGTGGCTGAAAATAAGAGATGCACATACCAGCAGAGGTGGAAAGAGCAGTGCTAGTAAAAACTTCCCTCCCCAGTTAAGCATACTAGTGAAGGCCATGGCAATGGGACGGGCCGACTGGTCAAAAAGCTCAGCGGCAATGAACCAAGAGATTGGCCCAGGCCCCACTTCATAAGCTGAGATCAGGAAGAAAACCACCAGCACCTGAATATTACGGATGTCTGGAATTATGGTCTGAGGATAGAGGAAAGAGAAGGGGTAGAGATGAGTTAAAGTCAAGAATTTTGATTTAATTTCTGGAGTATGGAAACAAGATGGATCCTCAATCTCACCAGTATGGAATATGTGATGGTCATAAGTAGGTTGCAGAGCACTAGTGACAGAAATCCAGCAAGCAACAACTTCCTGCGTCCCGCTCTCTCCACCAAAAAGAACTTTGCAGAAAAAAAAAAAAAAAAAAACTTTTATTTAAAATATTTGAATTAAAATATTTTACCTTTAAAGGGCTCAAAGAAACTTTTTCCACAATATTTTTTAAGAACTAAATAGCACTTTTCATGTAATGATTTAAATGACAATTAATATTCAGTCAATATCATGATGTTTTGGTTTCATGTCAATGTTTTGGTTTCATTTTCAAAGACTTTTAGTTTGTTTTTCTTTGTTTCCTGTTTTCTTTATTTCTATGTTCCCGCTTCTCCTTGGCTGTCATGGTTATTCATTGTTTGATTGATTTCTCACACCAGTCCCTCATTAGTTCATTAGTTCTCTGTGTATTTATTGCCTTTAGTTCAGTCATTCTTTATCTGGTGTTGTTTGTGGTAATTCACGCTGTTACGTTTCCTTTCTCTTATGTTGGATTATTGTTATGTTGGAATATACTCTTGTTTTTGTTAAGTTCACGCTGCTTTTTAAGATCCTCTACATATATCGTCATCATCATCATCATCCATCCGTGACAGTCATATTATTAAATTAACTGCACTGACACTATTATGAGAACAACATTTGAAATTAATTGAGTTGGATAATAAACTTTGCAACACTGACACTGTTATTGAACTGAATTGAATCAACATTGAACTGACTTGAACTGAATAAAGCTGAATTGAAATGGTTTCATAATTGATAAACTTTGCAACACTGACAGTGTTTTAACTGATTTCAAACAACACTGAACTAAATTGAGCTGAATAATGACACTTCTGTATATCTGCTGTACAGCTCATTAGTTTCATAACTGATGAATTTTACAACATTAACACTGTTTTGTGAAGCTGCTTTAAAATTGTATGTATTGTATTAAGCACTATATAAATAAATAAATAAATAAGCACTATATAACTTGACATGAGATAAAGATTACAGCCATATCAGATGCCTAGAAGTAGTTTTATTCTACATAAAGTGGGTCTCCCATTCATGGTGGCTGCCAAAAACTCACTTCTTCTCAACCCTCCTATTGCTCCAATTTTTTTTTAATCTTTTTTATCACTATTTTAACATCTTTGAACAAATAACAGCAGACTGAAATTGTACATCATGTAATAAATACTCACTGCTACTATGGTGAATGCCACATTGACGGCCCCCACCCCTAGTGTCAGATATTTGGCTTCATCAAAATTGGACTGGGCAAACATTTTTGTAGAATAATTTATGATCTAGAAGAAGAGTAAGAGACATTTGAAAGAGTTATTCTGGGCAATTTTACTGTGCTTGCAAAACGCTGGAGAATCACTATTTACCTTTGGAAACCTGGAATGGTATGAGAAAACATTATTCAGCTTGTTCTAATTTGAAATCAGATTCTTGATGAATAGATATGGAAAGAGGCGTAAAACCTTTACATACAGTATATCATAAATCATAACTCATAATATAGCCTAGAAAAAACAAGTTGTATTTTAAAATACAATCACGTTTAAAGGAGATATTGCAATGATGGACATTCAGGCAAAGGAACGATTTTTTCAATTGGAAAACTAACCGCATTGAATCCAGATAACTGGCTGCCCAAGTTTATAATAAGCACAAGTATTATTGGCTGTCTATAGCGACGCTTCCTGAGGAATTCTCTCACAGTCACTCCTGTTTCACTATGGGCTGCTTCCTCTCTCATCTCCTCCATTTCTTTCATCACCATCTCTGGATTTCCCCGAAGTCTCCTCAGGGCTGACAATAGAAAGTAAGATGGTGGATTGAACTTCTCTTCACAATAGGTTCAACATGTTTACGTCTGTTCTAAGTGAGTCATAAGTCAACGTTCTGTTCCAACAGACTTGCCATTAACTCACCCGCCTCTGCTTCTTTTTCTTTGCCCCTGTTGATGAAGAGGTAGCGGGGGCTCTCAGGGCAAAAAGGAAGGCTCATATATTGGAGCGTTGCAGGAATAAGGGACAGAGACAACATCAGGGACCAATATTTCTCTGTACCCAATACCGTTTCCAAGCCCACCACCTGAGATATACACACAACAAACCATCAGGCTTGCACTGATGAGATCCAGGCCTCAGTTATTTACAATTCATGTAACTTTTAAGGGCAAAGCTGGAAATGGAATGGGAGCAGGTATGTCTCACCATGCCCAGCAGAATGCCTGAGGCAAAGGAGACCTGGTTCAGAGTTGCAAAGGCACCACGGAGGTTTGTGGGTGAGACACCCTGAATGTACAGCGGGTTCAGGCTCATCACCAGGCCACAGAACAAACCAAAGATCAGCCGACCCACAATAAGCACTTCAAATGATGCTGTGGCTTTGCTCATGAACATCAGGGAGGCACCCACCACTGATAAGGCATTCACTATCAGAATGGCATTACGCCTACAAGGAAATGTATTTATAGAATTATTTCAAAATAGCACTCACATACTGTACATACTGTGGGTGGGACACTTTTAGAAAAAGGCATTATTCTCCAAATTAATAATATCCCTGACAGCAATATAGTGTCGGCCCAGATCCGGCCCACATCTGGTCCGCATGTAATCCACATGTATCAGATGTGGACCGGATCTGGGCCACACTATGTTGCTGTCTGGGTATGCTTTCTCTCTAATAATAATATAATTTCTTACATTTATGTCACTTAGATATTTCATGTGTTCACTTGTATTGACCTTATCAAACTCTGAATTTCATTTGGGTAATGGAACAAAAATAGAGAGATGTCTTTTAAAGAGTTTGGTAACACTTTATTTTGATAGTCCACTTTAGACATTCTAGAAACTAGTAACTTTGCAGGTACACGTCAACTACCAATCATTAGAGTATTAGTAGACTGTCTGCTTAATATCTGCTAATACTTTATTTTTAAGCTCCCCCAACAGACATTATACTGACTATAAATTTGCATGTACATGTCAACTTAGTCTAGTAACTCTAACGCTAACAATCTACTAATACTCTAATGAGTTAGTTACCACATAGCTGCAAATTATTTGACCTTTCGCAAAGACCCGCCCCCCTTAGTTACTGTTGCTTCGTCTGACAAGCCTTGGCGCTGTCACGCCACACGCAGTGAAAAATATATTGCGGAGCAAAGAGGATACTGACAACACGTCGACAGACAAGACAGAGCAGGTTACTTATGATATTAAACAATGTCCCAGCTTTCAAATTGTGTATTTTTTTTTAAGAAATTCGAACAATAAAAACTGTTTTGTGGCTCTTTAATGTATCGTGACAGATTGCTGTAGTGCCTCAGCTCAAGTGACTAATGAACCAATCATGTCTTCCTACTAGTTAATTTATAGCATCAGGAATGTTGTTTAAAACGCAGAAAGACGTAAATACACACCATTTTTCAAGTTCAAGTCCACCGAGGTTAATCTTCTAACTCCTGACTGCTTTGTCGGACAAAATGGTGGATTCGGCGTTATGATTGGTTAGATCGCTTGTCAATCAAACTCCCGGCGAAGGGTAAATTGCAAAGTTATTTATAAAAAGTAAAGTGTCTAAAGTGGAGTATCGAAATAAAGTGTAACCAAAAGCAAAAAGTACAAAAATATAGATTGTGAATATTGTATAGTCATGTAGTGAAATTTGCGAGTTATTTTTAACTAGATATAGCATTAGGGTCAGTAATGATGAATAATTATTAATGCAAGGTTTGGGGGTAATATTGTATGAATTGGACATTGAAATACTCATATTTTCGAACCGTTTAAATGGATGGATGGATTGCCACTGAAATAGGCTACCTATATTTGTTAATCACTTATATTAATATTTGGAGGAAGTATCCCCCTAGTGGATTAACAATGAATCATAATTGTTAATTAATAATTATTTATCATTACTAACCCTAATACTATATCTCTTCAATATTTCAATCAATGCTCTCCCCTGAGAGGATGTTTGAAAAGTAAGATTTCTCACCTCCCAAAAGTATCAGCAAGACCTTTGACCCCCAGTGAACCAAGCAGTGCTCCAAAGTCCTTAATACTAACAGAAAGGGACCACAGGAACGTGAGACTGTGGTCTGGTATTGATTGATTGTGTCTGGATCTCCATGTTGTGTTGAAAAACTCTTCAATGACCTCAGTGAAGAAAACCAAAAGGATGTTAATCACATACCACACCTTGCTACATGCTCACACATGTAATTTCATGATATATACTGTAGGCAATGCAATACATAATATAGTCTGACAAGCTTTCTGCATGAACACACTAAATATAGTCATTTGGGTTTCAAAAATATTCAGTCTTTAATGGGTCTGAATAATTATTAAACGAGTCAATACTTTCATTTCAGACACTACATAATCAACAAACAAACAGCATACGTAATGTTAACATGGACAAAAACTCAGAGCAGCCTGTAATTTTAATACTTTACTTTGAAAGTGCATTTCACTTGCTTGAAAGACATGACTAATATCTTGAGACCTGTCCCAATGTTTTCATAATGAAAAACCGACCGGAGGGAACTGGACTATATCCACACACAGACGATAAATCAACACAAGCTAGACATCATAGCTACCTGTGCGCAAATACAGAGCTTTCCAAATCCAACGCTGGCTGAAGAGAAATATTCTGTGACTTGGTAAAGTTTATTCAGTGTTTTATGAGGGCCCTGAGAAGTTTGTATGTAAACTGAGAAACCATGCTAACCAGCACCTGGCCCCCAAAGTCAACTCTACTCACTCTGGCAGGGGCATTGATGTTGCCTGTGTGGTATCCTATTTGGAGGGAGCCAAGCACTGCCGCCACGATGGAGGTCAGCAGCGAAACGGTCAGCTGATTCTGAGTGCAAGGATGTGGTTTATTGATTCAACAGAGCTATCACATATAAGGCATTCTTTATTGTGTTCATATAGTTTGGTGTTCAAACTATAAATACTCAGGTGTATAAACTGTATACCCAACAATACAACTGATTTGTTTACAGTTTATTTTAAAGGGTGCAGTGTAAAATTAAAAATGAATGAGTTAATGATATGCACTAACCTCTTTAAAAGCCATTGGCCTTGAATGAATCTCGCCACCTAAAGTGAAAATGAAAACTGACAAAACATTTTAAGTTGCTCAAGTGGTTACTTAGTCTGCTGAAATATAATGCAAGTTTTATTTAATGATTTTTAAGTTCATTCATGCTCATCATGTGACATGAATTGTTAGTAAATATCACAAATAGGCAAGTAAAGCTATTTTCTTGTAAAATGTACTCCAGTAATCTTTGTTTTACTTACAACTTTTACAGTTTAACATGAGCATCGGAAGCACTGTGGAGTTAACAGTTTCAAACTATTCAAATGTCACTGTATTTTATTACATACAGAGTTGATGTTTTTATCCCAACAAATACGTCAATGAAGTATTTGTGCTGACAAATTCTCTTCAATAACAAAATGACATATCGCTTACCGGTGTGTAACAGTCAGGATCGGTTATGGATGCCAACAGCTCGGCTCAGAAATGGCTGACAGTGGCTCAAAAATGTCCTCACTGTTCCCTGGCACTTCTTGTGTATGTCTTGACTTCATCCATGAAATTACACCTCACTGTTCACTAGCACCAATGGAGACCGGCGTTCTGCAGAATGGCACCCATCTATCCCAAATTGTCTCTGAAACCCCCGTCACCCCACCCATTCCCACGGTTTCTCTTTTTCCTCCCTCTTTCCACCTACGTTGAACCATCCCTCACACCCCTACACCTACCAGGACTCACACCACCGTCTCTGGGACCCCTGAGAGCCGCGATGAAGTCACACCGGACTGGTGAATTTGAGCTGGGTCTGATGGAATTGCAGCAATGAACCTTCACTGCTCATAGAGCTCTGGGCCTTTTGACCTGGCCAGCATAAAGGTATATTTTCCCTTAGAACACATTTGATTCATACATCTGGTGTTTTATCAATATTACATTACATTTAAATCAGTTTTGTTAAAACATACATAGACATAAACACTTAATCTCAATAATGGTGACAATCAACAACCATTAAGTGAAAAGAAGAGCTTACATCAGCACACAACAAATAACTGACCCTCATGACATAAAACAACAACTACAGCATACATATACCGGCAGTCACTAAAGGCAAAACAAAAAAAAGTTTGTAACACTAACCACATAATTTGCAATGCATGCAGGGAGCTTTATGTAATTGATACACTGTAAAAAATTATTTTCATGATTTGCTATCACAACATTTTTTCTTTTTTCAAATCAACTTAGATAATTAATGTGGTTCAGATAACATAATATTTTGAGTTTCTGTTGATTAAACCAATCGCTTTCATTGCATTAACCCAATTTTTTAATTTCAATGAACTCAAAATTTTAAGGCAACCAGGTAACTTACTTTTTTTAAGTTAAACCAACCATTCTTTTTTACAGTGTAGTTTGGACAGACAAACTATATTAGTTGTCTATGTATTGTCTATATTGAGGTAGAAAATAATATATAATAGAAGCATTTTTGCAGTGTCAGACTTTGGACTTCTTTATGTGGATGTAAGATATTGTCAAAAGTTGGCTCATAATGCTTAGTGCGAAGGACTGCCACGGTTGCTTCAACCACTGCAACGCAGTCAGTAAGTAGAGTTGTACAATTAGTGCATATGTATTATTGTGTGTCTATGAGTGAGTGCGTCTAGGTCTAATGCATTTCACATGAACATGCAACAATTCACAACCTTTATAGTTCAGTTCAGTTAATGTGTGAGCGTTTGAACCGCTTTGCTTCATTTGCAATGTATGGAAATGTTTCAAAGTTGTTTTCATTTCACTGTTAAGCAATGACAATTTTTGCACTGTTGAAGTGCAAAACAAGTTTGCCAAAGGAAAGTTCCAGATTTAAAATAAGTTCTGTCAACAGCGTCAATTAATTTTGAGTCATCTCTCAACTTTTAATGTGCTGCTGTTCTAGGCAGATTAACATAGTTATGCATTGCTAATGTTATTCCTGTGGGTGGAATTTGCTTATGAACACAACACTTTGCCATAATCTGTCCCTTTCTGGTATTTTTGCACAAATCACATGGAAATGAGTGAGTTTGCAGCTTTATATAGTTATGAGTTGGAATACTGGAATAATATTTGTATGACATTAATATCATGTTAAAGCGACAGCTGAAAAAAAAAAGAAGTTCTGTAGCCTTTGCTGTACTGTATGTGTTGTAACTGACTGTGATTCAGCAGTTTAAATGTGATTATTAATAAATGTACAGTAATGACTTTAGTCTTTTTATCAAAGATATTGTGTGTACTATAAACTGTGTAGAAAAATATAAATTTAAATATTTAGTCAGTTACATCAATCCTTCTTCCAATACGTGTTTTTGTCTAACCCTGATTCACTATGGTAAGCCTATTATAAGTGTTCATGTTTTGGACCTGTTGGGATGGTTTTCGCAGGACTTTGCATACACACATTACACGCCTGTACATGTCTCATTATATCTGTAAATAGAGAAAAGTTGCTCAGGCTACTTTGACATGTGTCTATTGTGGGAGTGGCATATAGTTGTCACAAAGAGTGAGCAAGGTTGACAGCTAAATCTCCAACGTCCAGGGAATCACCTGTTTAAAAAAAAAAAAAAAACGCAGAACAGAGTGACAGAGCTCATAATAAAACTAGAACTGACATTGGCTTAGCTTTTCAGAGATGGCGAGAACTGAGGGATTTGAAATGTTGTAAAAGCGACGTTGAGATGGCGTTTTTTATTACACAACAGGTGAGTATGGTATTTTATTGAACAGATAGAATTAATTATTTAAAAAATTATATAAAGAATTAGTGAACCTTAATAATGACTAGTAACATACAATAAGTTAAAGACTTTTTGTATAATAAAAGATGCACAGATGCACCCCAGCCACATTTCAAATGTGCGAATTTGCATATGTAAAAGTTAAAATCCCCATGTGCTTCAATGTGCATCAGTAATTTATCTTAATCTAGACTTCTATACATCACACATTTATCTTTTCCTCATTTAATTAAGTGTTAAGAAAGAAAGTGTGAAAAAAAAAATATACTAGGACAAACCAATTGGAGTTGAACATGTGGGGTGCTTCAGCTGTAGCCAGATTTACCTACTCATTAAGACTTCAGAACATGATTTATTGTATACTTCATATGCACTGAGTAAGTGAAGCCAATTGGGAGGCAAAGAATTCCCAGGGTACTTCATATGTGCAGCCAATCCAAGAGAATAAAAAGGGGAGGCCAAACACAGTGGGATAATGAACAGAGGTGAAGAGGCATTCCTGTGCACAGACCACATCACAAGTGGGCAGAAACAGCATGACAATAAAAGTGGGTAAAAACACTATAAAGTCAAAGTGCCCTCCGTGTGCCCTCAGGGGTGCTGAGTTCCAGGTAAACCATGCCAAACTGCAGCCCACCTCACCGAAGCATGTGACTCACTGCTGTTAGCGTAGTAACAACGTCATTTGGCTGCTCTCGAGTTTCATTGTGCTTAGATTTCTTAAACAATTCAGATGTAACTGCCTCACTGATTTTATTTCAAGGGGTTTTGAGAAAGTGGATATTTTAGCACAATGTTACTTTGACTTTCATTCTCCTATCAGGGGCCAAAAGTAAAATTGGATGCATGTTTTTTCAATTGTCTCCCAACAGGGGGCCCACGTTCACACAGAATGACTTGCCCTTCTATAAATACTGCCACAGAACTACAGTAAAGTTGCTGTTGTTCCATTTTAATAGACCATAATGTACATTACATTGATTTGCTTTTCTTGTTTATGATCTTCAACATAAGAACTAATCCCAAACCATTTATAAATGTGTGTCTTTATAAATTTGTAGCAGTACTCCATTGTATTTAGAATGAAGCAGGTCTAAGGTTAATGACTTGCAAAGAGAGTGGATTATGTGATCAAAAACGTCTGGCCTAATACCCAGTTATTTTTTTTATTTTTTATTTTTTTAACTGTACAGAAATTACTAAAATTCATAAGCAGGAAACTTTTTCCATACTTTCCAAACGGGCAGTGCTGGTGAAATTGTTCATCAATTGCAGTAAATGGTGAATTTAGAAACAATCAGAGTACAGTTTCTTCCAGTCCAAAGTATAATAAAATACAGATGTTCCAAAACTGAATCCAAAGGAGTATAAATGCTGAGTGAGTTTTTATTAAATGTTTTAAATTATCTCTCCATCACAAACACATCATTTCTTACATACCATACATAAATTAAGATATTTTTGATGAAAAAATATCATAATTTGCGTTCTGAAGATGAACAAAGGTCTTACGGGTTTGGAACGGCATGATGGTAAGTAATTAATGACAGAAATTTCATTTTTGGGTGAACTAACCCTTCAAGTGCAAAAGTTTAATATTTAGGATAAATGTTTGTTCAAATGATGTTCAACTTGACCTTCCATTTCCAGTCTGATGAATGAACCAGAAATAATATCCCAAATATCTAATTTCTCCCTGGACTTATTATTTGATTGGGCTCTGAAGAATTAAAATGATTTTACAAAAGCAGTTGTGCTGCTTAACATTTGTGTAGAAATGGTGATACTTTTTTCAAGATTCTTTTTTCATGAAAGTTTTTGTATTTATTAAAGCATTTATTAAATATAAATATTTTGTAACATTATAAATGTCTTCCCTTCACTGTCACTTTTGATCAATTTAATGCATCCCTGATGAATAAAAGTATTAAAGGGGACATATTATGCCCCCTTTTACAAGATGTAAAATAAGTCTCTGATGTCCCCAGAGTGTGTATGTGAAGTTTTAGCTCAAAATACCCCACAAATAATTTTTTATAGCATGTTAAAATTGCCACTTTCTGGGGGTGAGCAAAAACGCGCCGTTTCCGTGTGTGCCCTTTAAATGCAAATGAGCCTAAGAGGGCGGAGCTTGAAGAGCTGATTCTCCGGTGGCAGGAGTCAGTCAGGACGCACTACAATGTCAGAAACTGTGAATATATACTGCATGGAGATAGAACAGGTATATTTTAGTTTAATTACGGTTATAACTTACATTGTCTTCTTGTTTTTATCCACTATATTAGTACAAGCCTGTTTACCGATGAGTTTTATAACGTTTATTGTACTTTACACAAAATATGAAGCATCTGTTTACAGTCTAGAAAATCTCTGTAAGAGCTTAATAAAACACAGTGCATTAAAATATTATCCATAAACTCTCTCTCTCTCTCTCCCTTGCATTATCATCAACATACACAGCGAATTACACAGAAACACTCATTACAACTAACAGTAAACAAATATATAAAGACCTTTTCGGGTGGTGCTTAATAAACTGGTAAACTTTATATCCGTAAATCAACTCCGATGAACTGTAATAAAGTGCTCTCACCATCATTACTCCCGTATCCAGTATCACTCTGGAGGCTGTAAGCTGGATCACAAACAGTTTGTACTGATCTATCCTTGAGTAACAAGTTTTTAGCACAAGCTCTGTTTTGTATCGTCCCTTTGTACTGACATTCGTTCACAAAGCAGTCCGGTGTAAAATGATTCGCGCAGACATAGACAAATTTCGGGAGAGTTGAGGGAGCATTTTCTTTGAAAAAAAAAAAAAAATGAATCCACCTCGTCTTCAGCGGCTCAGATTTAGGAAGTAAAAGGAGAGAGCTATGTGGATTAATCCATCCAGCTACAGAACACCGAAAACGCTTGGGAGACGTTCTCGTCAGTGCAACACTGGCGGACTTTGTACAACTCGCTGTGAACTCGCTCAGGGCGGTTCTATGTTAAAACGGCAGTGTCTGTCAACATTCGTGGGTGGGGCCTATGGCTAATGTGACGTCACATTGCCAGAAACCTGCATCGGCTTGTTCTGAGACACTGCTTATGATTTATGGGGATTAAAAAAAAAAAAAACGGAGTGGTTGGATTTTTATCATTATAGGGTGGTTGTGTACACATACTGAAAACACACATTTATGTCCAAACACCATGCAAAAGTGAATTTTGCATAATAGGTCCCCTTTAATTTCTCTCTCTCTCTTACCACAAATTGTTTCCACAAAAATGTTAAGCAGCAAGAACAATTATTTTAAATTGTAATATTAATTTGCAATACTACTGTTTATTTTGATGAAATAAATGCAGACTTGGTGAGCATAAGAGACTTCCAAACTTTTGACAGGTACTGTATATTTTATGGTAGGCTGTATACTTTGCAGTAAACAGTAAGCAATACTTTAGTATTCCATTCCGATAAGTAGCTCAAGATGAAGGGTAAAAAAGGACAGACACCTGCCCTGATTAGTCCAGCTGTGTTCTCAATCACACATGCCTGTTTGAGACATGACCTTTGACCTTAGTCTTAGGCCTCCTGGCAGGTGACCCCTGGCCCTGGAGAGCACAGCCTGTTAGGCAGGTGCTGCTCCAGACAGACAGACAGCAGTGTGTTAGACACAAATGGTTCACACTGCTAGACCTAACATGCCCCTTTCCAATTTCACAAGGTATTTTGCTTTAACTATTAAGTGCATTATTGTCTAAATGACTGCCCTCCATGAGCTCTAATGTGTTTTATAATGGCTTACAGAGTTTTGCACATGTGCGGAACTGCTTATGTAAGATCCTTATTTCACACAAGGGCTGAAGCTAGTGAATCACAACACTTGGACTGACTCTTACAAAATAATGCATAAAATGCACTAAATGGTCCATTTCTTTTAATCAAATCTGGTTATTTTTCTTTCTCAGAAGGAGTTCTTTGTAATAAAATAAAATTCTTTCTTTCTTATTATTTTTTTTTATTTTTTTTAATTTTTTTTGTAGTTCATACTAGACTGCTGAAATGACTTAACTGATAAAATTGTCCTTTTTAAAAAAAAAAAAAAAAAAAAAAAAAAAATTCTGGATTTGCCCAAACCTATATAATATACACATAATATTTTCAAAATATGAAATATTGTTGTTGGTTTTATTAAATACCCTTTCACTGAAATTAACAAAATAGTTAGGTCACATTTCACTTTGATAGTCCACTTTAGACATTCTATTAGTAACTTTGCAACTATGTCAACTAACTCTCATTAGAGTATCAGACTGTTAGGTTAGGGTTCGGGTTAGTAGAATAAGTTGACATGTTCTTGCAAAGTTATTTATAGTTACAAATCTTTTGTTTCGAATCAGTGGTTCGGAGCGTGTATCAAACTGCCAAAATCATCCCCCCCAGTGGTGAACCATTGAAATTTCGAAACACTTATGACGTAACGAAGTCTCGTTTACTGAAAACACTTGACTTTGGCAGTTTGATTCACGCTCCGAACCACTGATTCGAAACAAAAGATTCGTAAAGCTTCAAAATTTCATGAAGCAGTGTTTTGAAATTGCCCATCACTAGATATTGTTGAATAAAGTCGTTATTATGAACTGTTTTAAATATGTCTTTAGTAGCATTTGAAAGTGTTAATTATCTTGTCGTCAATGAAGGCCTCACTAAGCCATCTGATTTTATCAAAAATATCTTAATTTGTGTTCCGAAGATGAATGAAGGTCTTACGGGTGTGGAACGACATGAGGGGGAGTAATTAATGACAGAATTTTCATTTTTGGGTGAATTAACCCTTTAAAGTTAATAGAATATCTAAAGTGGACTGTCGAAATAAAGTCTGACCAATAGTTATGCTTTGTTTTAATTAAAAATAGGCTGATCTTATTAACTAAGTATTGTTTTAAACCTAACATCTTGCATAAATGATTCTATGAAATCAAGTAATTTTTGTCCCTTTACAAGCACTATACATTGTAAAAAAAAAAATATGACCAATAAGTCATAATAACATATGTTTCTACATTACTTTAACTCAATCAAAACAAATTCAAAGTTTTACAAGATTCAACTTAAGTCAGTTTAATATAATTTAAGTGCAAATGACTTTGATTACTTACAAATTTAATGTAGCAACTTCAGTTTTGAAATAGGTTGATGTTTATTTATTTATTTATTTATTTATTTATTTATTATTATTATTATTATTATTTTACAGTGTAGATGTCTTGCAACCCAACATTAGCCACATAAAAGTGTAAAGTGGTGTAGTTCAGAACTTGTAATCTGAAGGTTGCTTATTTGATTACCACAAAAGCCAAAAATAAATGTACTGTAGGAATCTATGGATAATTGTCTCTACTAAATGGCTACATTCAGTACATGTTCTTGTTTCCTTCTTTAAGTGAACTTGATCATAATAAATTGATATTTTAATAAATATAGTATGGCTGAAGTTAATTAACACAGCATGAAACCACCCGACATGACATTTCTAAGTAATTCCGATTTTTTTTTAAGGAGTCAATAGGTTTTTAAGAACAATGGAAATCTATTATCCTCCTCCGCAAAGCACCCGCACACACACTCTTTCATGTACACATCCTTAAGCAGCTGCGTCATTATAAAATTCTTTTGAACTTCACACTGAAAGTCAAATGCCACATGTGTCAGTGTTAGACACATGTATCCCAGCTGCTTTACAACCCTTATTTTATTTCTCCACCCCCGCTATCACCAAAATCCTTGACCCCACCTCTGACACCATCCTCGTCTTCAAGAACTTATCTCTGTGCTTCTGCTTCTAAGGGAAGATAAAACTTCGGTACCTCAATGCTCTACTGCATTTCAACAATGATCTCACATCCTCTTTGGATCTGTCCTTGTTCAATATGTATCACTAGACATCTGATCATTTGTGCACCTGGGAAATGGGAGTTGCCTCTTTTATAGAAATTCTTGTTGTACATTTCTGAACATGTGGCCTTTTCTTTACTGCTGCCGGAACAGGGATATTGGAATGGCGATGGTTTAGGCCAATTCAGTGGTTGGACGGCTGGTTTCCCTATCTAAATACCTTTCTTTTGAGGCACCCTCTGTCTATCTGTGATATTAACAGTAATCTGTGCCTCTCTCCAGATTGGCTCCCTCGTTTGATTGGCCGTGATTACAGCTCAAACAATTTGAAACATTTAAAATGTGATGAGGCCTCAGCTGAGGTCTGGAAGTACTTCAGGGGACGCACAGACCTGCGTTTCAGGTGGGCGTAAAAGAGAAAATGGGCGGCAGCTGTGAACAAGGGTGTGTTTACTTCTCTATTAAAAAACATAGTTGTCCCAAGACTACTATTGCCATGCCCAGTTTCAGAATTATTACTAAATGTGAACTATTAAATCTCCAGGCCTGCTTAAAACATACTTAACACTGAAAAATCTGATCATGAAATGAAATTTCTTTGATTAAATGTTGTTTATTAAAAGAATTTAAAAGTAAATAAGAGGTTAATTTAATCAAAGTAAACAGAACGGGTATAATTTTCACAAGGCATTACACACTTTTTCAATTTTCTTAACTTATTACTGTAATTTTCTCTTAAGATAATGGTTAAAACAACCAAGTTTAGGACAAACCCTTGTGAAAAATAGTAAGTGTGCTTAATTATACTTGTAGTGTACTTAAAAATATATAGTTTTAAGCAAACTGTACTTGTAGATAACATATTAAAGACATAAAAAACAAGTGTTCTTAAAGAGAGTACACTGTCAAATTAAAAGTTTTACTTTAAAATACATTTGAAATCATTGTTTTAATATTTTGTTGTGCTTTAAAAAAGTAAACTACTTTTGATGTGTGGACTAACATATCATGTCTAATAAGTACTTGATTAGCAACATGACTGTAGTGTCATGTCCTTTCATATGGGAATATATGATTTGAACTCCTATGAGCAAAAGATGCACATTATCAGATAAAAAAACAAATGGACACAGTTAGAATTTTTTAAATGTGTATTGTCACTGGCTGTCATTTTTACATTGTGCTGAACAGACTTCAGAAAAAACAGACATTTCATGATGAAAGCAAAACAGCCTACTTACAATTTACTCAATAATCTAATTGATGTTGACATTGCCTTCAGAGTTTGTTAAACAATGTTTTAAGAATTGGAGAAAAGACCAAAAAAAGCACATATGATAAATATTTACAACTTTTTTAGCCAAAGTAATGGCTTCCAAGTACATGTCCATGAGAAACAAACACACACACACACACGCACACGCACGCGCACACGCGCGCACACACACGCACGCACGCGCACGCACACGCACACGCACACACACAAACATATCTTTCCTAAAGTAGAAAGTTATCGAAAAAGAAAAAAGGGGTAAATATATTTATATCTCTATTTTTATTGTTTTCTTACAAGATGTTGGAAGTATCGCTTTTTGACAAGAATTCATTTTTCATTTCCAAGAATTGTTCATTTCCAAAGCCCAGTAAATGAAGACATAGAATGTAATTTTGAGTCAATGTAAATACATCTATTTATTTACTTTTTAATCAATTACCCTCTCATATTTGTTCCTGCATAACTACACAACTGATTACATTGGCTGAGAAAAAAAAATGCTTTCGAACACACTCCATTTATAATACCTACATGAACCTCCTGATTTATAAAATCCTCTTCTAGCCAGAGAAGAAAATGTGAAAAAAAAAAACCCTGTGGTAATACCATGGTTTAAAAAAGAAAGAAAGAAAGAAAGAAACAAAACAAACAAACAAAAGAACAGTGGTACTGAATGATTACATTGTAATTTTCCATATCACTCTTAAGTACTTCAAAGTATACCATGGTACATGTCCAGAAAAAAAAAAAAAAAGTATTACTAGGGTATTTTCTGTTAGTGTGTGCCAAAACCCAGATATATGGAAAAATGTTTCACTCAAGTATGTTTTATGAAAGGATATTATAAATATGGATCCTAAACTAGGCCAGTTGTGTGCATTTATCAGTATATAGCAATTGGAACACCCTATACTATTTGATGTCATATTTAAGGTTCAAGATTTGATAAAGACATTGTGAAAAAGCAACAGAACACCAGTTGTTCCGTATGTGAGACACACCATACTTACTGAATAATCCATTTGAAGAAAGTAAAGCTAAGTGAAGTGTTTCGTGACTTTTACAAAACTAATTTTGCGTGATAGTGTTTTTGACCTCTGACTTCTGAACAAACCATGTAGAACTTACTGCTAATTCTCAGGCGATGGTTAAGTGTACATTACTAATGTCCTGAGGTGCAAGACTGAGAGACCGTAGCTAATGTTTGTTGACAGAAAAGATTTTGCTCCATTTCTTGTTCACTAATGCTCCATTAGTTCCGTTGCCAAGGTGAACAATGGAGCAAACATATTGGTTGAATGGACATTTTAAAAAACAACAGCAAACACAAGAAGAGACATTTAAAGGCAAGCTAATTTCAAAATGGAGTGCTTGCTTTTTTCAATTTTTAAAAAAGTTCTCATTCAAAAACAACTATATAATACTGTCTGGATTAGCAGTGAGTGTGGATGTGCTGAAAATGTGGACGGTAGCAGGTAATTGTTCAAACACTTACAGTCTGTGTTCTCTGACATACGTTTTTGTCAATCTTTAAGTCATATTAATAAAATGTTTATAACACACACAAAGGACATAATAAAATGCCTAACAATGGGAGGAGAAAGTGCAAATATTTTGGCTCCATGATATCATTTTCATCTTTTTTTTTTTTTTTCTTGAGGAACCTCTTAATAATTTCTCAGAATCCTTCGTTGTACTCTTCCAGCAGTGAACAGATGCCTTCCCACTGTGCTTTGTGCTACTGCCTCATCTTCTGGAACTTTCTGTCTTCAGACCAGACGACCTACTGGAAAACAGACAGTCTGGTAAGATAGGTGAGGTGTTTGCGCTCAGCATGCTGGCCTACAGATGCGCCAAAACACAGCCATAGCGTGACAAGACGGCAGCATTCTTCAATTTATCTGCGCTCATGCATGCACATGTTCACATATGCGCACATACATGCGGCCTAGATCTTGTCTGCGATCTCACACACACATGAAAAATAGGAGGAGAGATATGGGGGCAAACAACATGTCGGCATTGCGGATATGTGGGCTTTGTCTGCGAGCAGAACATCTCCAGATGCACCAAACGCATTCAAGATGATATGTCCGATGTCAGCTCCATTCATTCAAATTATGCTGTGCATATGTGAGTATCTTAATGTTAATGGAAGGATGAGAGGCCATGTTTGTTCTCTCTGCAAAGTCATTTGGGAAACAGATAATTCCCCTGCGGCTGATGTGTAATTCTTTCTCTACAGCTACTTCCTTGTCTTAAATTTTCTCACTTATCCATTTTGCCTTTGAGGCTGGGACGTTTGACATTGGCTCAAAAATTATTGGTGATTCATGCAAATTGCTGCTTTTCAGTATAAAAAGTAATTTACATAACATAAACCCAACATGTGGCAGAAAGAGCATGTAATTCATCCCATGTACAGTACAGTAAACCATAATGGATTAATGTGGCGTATAATTGGATCATGATGGCATTGGGAACAGGGACATTTGGTGTCCACAGTTTGGGCCATAGGACTCCTTTTGGGGCTATCAATCAGAGAGTCTGAGGAACTTGGGAGATGGGTAACACAGACAGATTGCTTGCAGATGGTTGCTGTAGAAGGGAGTACAAGAGTTCCAGTGAAGAACCCCCTCCTCTACCCCATGGGGGAAGGGACTGACAGGCAGAGGGGGGTCCCAGGCCCTGGAGAGTCCATCAGATGTGTGTGTATGTGTGAGGTCAACAGCAGGCATTTGGGGGTGGGGAAATGCAGGTGGACGCTCAATCAAAAGAAACAGACCTGTTTTATCAGCTATGCTGAATTTATTACTTACACAAACTTACTTCACTTACTTCACTTTTTACACAAACGCTTACAGTAGTGTATGCATATAGCCAAGTGCATTGCCTTTCAAAGTATAGAGAATGTGAAGCTGACGTCACGCAGTGTTGAGTTCTGGGTAACTGTCTTGTTTAGACGCCATATTAGGACGATCGCGCTGCCTTTTTGCTAGTGAGTTTAAGGCGTTTTTTTTTTCTCGTTTTTTTCTTTCGTGATTGTGAAAAATGTCACCATTGTAGGTCACTCATGCTGTATCAAAAATTGCAATAGTAATAAGCTGCCAAATAAAAAAAACTGATTTTTTTTTTTTTATTTTTATTTTTTTTTTTTTGCTTTTCTACATGTAGCAAAAACTAAGGGAAGCTAAGGGTTGAGGAGGTCAAATAATCCAAAATTTCAAGTGTTTTTGAAAATTTTGTATTTTGTTTGCTTTAACATTACCTTTACGAGTATGGCTCTCACAGTTTGTTGGCTTGTGAAAGTAGCAGAACTTGCACGCAGCCACTACGGAACTGTTCACAAGCTTCTAGGGATTTTATTTTGGTTGTTGTGTGTTGAAATAATCAGAGAGAGAAAGGAAAAAAAAACAAAAAAACATTGTGTTGTATCTGCTGAATGTGTGACCCACAGTCTTTGATTCCCCTCCGTGACCATGGGAAAGTGAATATTTACAATGACAACAATAAAACTTCAGTTGCATTTAAACGTTTCTAACAAAGAAATGGATCGACTTCTTTCAGCTTGTTGAACACATTTTTATTTAGACATTTCTATGGCTGAAGCAGCACCCAGTGCATGACACTGTTTTCATGGTAACCAGATACATTGTCAGCGGAATTCTACACAGTGAAAACATCAAATTATCATGCGCTGCAATAAAATAGCTTCTCTTCCATGCAAACAACACTATAAACAATGTGAATATTTAATTTATAGGCAAAAACAAAACAAAAGGTGCAGGTATTGGTATTAATTTCAGTATTTGTAGCAGAGGGTCTATATGGAGCTGCCGCCCCAGCATGCAATGCAGCGTGACTTAGCTTCACATTCGCTATAGTACATTTGATAGTGTGTGCGAACACTGGCGATCAACACATGCTCACTCTTCGTCCAGTGCCTGTACTATCTCTCTCCAGAACTTATGACTGATAAAAATGTACTCATTTAAACTAGAGTCATGAGTATCCTTTAACCCACTTAGACAAGCGCCCGTTAACGCAGGCAATTACTGTTGTTGTGGTCTAGTAGTGTTGTGTTGTGGTCTAGCAGTAATGTTGTTCCTTCCCTTTTTCAAATGTTAAACATGACCTGCCAGTGTTGCCACCTTGCGAACAACCTAATTAGTGCAAAAAAAAAAGAAAAAAAAGAAAAAAAGAGCAATATATATGCGCAGTAAAAAAAAAAAAAAAAAAAAAAAAAAAGGGGGGGGGGGGTGTTGTTACACGCATACAGTATGCACAAACATGCTGCTTATGAAATGTACATTACATACTCTGTATGCATACCCTGGAACAAAAAAACACACATAAAAACCAAAGCATAGTTTTGGCTTTAGTTGAAACCACAACTTTGGGGATTAACTAACTAAAAGTGTCTGCGGAAGTGTACTGCGGAATACTTTTGCCTTTTTTGTGTTTACCCCATTAAGCCTACAATAATGATTGATATTTGGCAGAGTTGGATTTGGCAGAACATGATTTATGTCATTTGTCCTTGCATGCAGCTACAATGGTGTGATACAGTATGCTATTACTTGTGCTGTCAATACTTTTTTTTTGTCTTGTATGACTTTCCTTTTAATGTCAGGGGGTCTTGGAGTAGAATGAAAGATCTGTCACATAAAAAACCACAGATGTATTTTCGACCACAGATGGTGATAGAGAGGCCACAGTTCCATTGTGCACCTTTAACTTTTTCTGACTACGTTTTTAAAATACTGTAGTTTTTTAGTTTCAGTTGAGGTTTTACACGCTACATGCAGTACTTTCTCTGGAAAGTCTGTTGGAGAGTCTGATTCATTCTAGTCAATTGGTTCGCACATGTAAATTAATCGATAAAAACAACTTTTGTTTTTTAATCACGAGTCCCTGCAGAATTTTACTTTGTACATATTTGGTCATTGCAACTGTTTTTTAGCTTAGGTTCATTCATTGTTTTCACCCTGTTTGCTAGAATTACCCTCTTAGCTTCAATGTTGTTAGCAAATTTTCGCTATTAGCTTGTACAAACCCGATTCCAAAAAAGTTGGGACACTGTACAAATTGTGAATAAAAAAGGAATGCAATAATTTACAAATCTCATAAACTTATATTTTATTCACAATAGAATATAGATAACATATCAAATGTTGAAAGTGAGACATTTTGAAATGTCTCACTTTCAACATCATATTGGCTCATTTTGGATTTCATGAGAGCTACACATTCCAAAAAAGTTGGGACAGGTAGCAATAAGAGGCCAGAAAAGTTAAATGTACATATAAGGAACAGCTGGAGGACCAATTTGCAACTTATTAGGTCAATTGGCAACATGATTGGGTATAAAAAGAGCCTCTCAGAGTGGCAGTGTCTCTCAGAAGTCAAGATGGGCAGAGGATCACCAATTCCCCCAATGCTGCGGCGAAAAATAGTGGAGCAATATCAGAAAGGAGTTTCTCAGAGAAAAATTGCAAAGAGTTTGAAGTTATCATCATCTACAGTGCATAATATCATCCAAAGATTCAGGGAATCTGGAACAATCTCTGTGCGTAAGGGTCAAGGCCGGAAAACCATACTGGATGCCCGTGATCTTCGGGCCCTTAGACTGCACTGCATCACATACAGGAATGCTACTGTAATGGAAATCACAACAACTTCCAGAAAACATTGTCGGTGAACACAATCCACCGTGCCATTCGCCGTTGCCGGCTAAAACTCTATAGGTCAAAAAAGAAGCCATATCTAAACATGATCCAGAAGCGTAGGCGTTTTCTCTGGGCCAAGGCTCATTTAAAATGGACTGTGGCAAAGTGGAAAACTGTTCTGTGGTCAGACGAATCAAAATTTGAAGTTCTTTTTGGAAAACTGGGACGCCATGTCATCCGGACTAAAGAGGACAAGGACAACCCAAGTTGTTATCAGCGCTCAGTTCAGAAGCCTGCATCTCTGATGGTATGGGGTTGCATGAGTGCGTGTGGCATGGGTAGCTTACACATCTGGAAAGGCACCATCAATGCTGAAAGGTATATCCAAGTTCTAGAACAACATATGCTCCCATCCAGACGATGTCTCTTTCAGGGAAGACCTTGCATTTTCCAACATGACAATGCCAGACCACATACTGCATCAATTACAACATCATGGCTGCGTAGAAGAAGGATCCGGGTACTGAAATGGCCAGCCTGCAGTCCAGATCTTTCACCCATAGAAAACATTTGGCGCATCATAAAGAGGAAGATGCGACAAAGAAGACCTAAGACAGTTGAGCAACTAGAAGCCTGTATTAGACAAGAATGGAACAACATTCCTATTCCTAAACTTGAGCAACTTGTCTCCTCAGTCCCCAGACGTTTGCAGACTGTTATAAAAAGAAGAGGGGATGCCACACAGTGGTAAACATGGCCTTGTCCCAACTTTTTTGAGATGTGTTGATGCCATGAAATTTAAAATCAACTTATTTTCCCTTAAAATGATACATTTTCTCAGTTTAAGCATTTGATATGTCATCTATGTTGTATTCTGAATAAAATATTGAAATTTGAAACTTCCACATCATTGCATTCCTTTTTTATTCACAATTTGTACCGTGTCCCAACTTTTTTGGAATCGGGTTTGTAGAATAGATAACTACTTTTTCAAAAGACCAGTTTATTTAACTGTGGTTGAACTGTTTTAAATTATACATAGCTTGCAGTTTTATAAACTACAGTTTAAGATAGTTTTCCACTGACAGAACCAAGTTATACTGTAGGTATTATAAATTCATCACAACAAACATACCTATTAAACATAGTTGTGGGGGTGGTTTTGAGGTGAATTTGAGAGTATGTCTTGTTTGTCTGTTAGCGTGGAGAATTCTTTTAGCTCTCAGTGTCTGCATACTCATTCTCCTCAAAAGCCCAATTCCCTTCGGTAATTAACAGGCACCAGAAAAAGGGTCCACTTTGGCCTCTACTCTTTCAGAGCGGTAAAGTGATGAAATGACTGTGCCATTAAGGACACAAAGCCTCTCCCTGCTCACCCCCGTCCCCCTCATCTGATAAAGGCTAGGGAAACCAGATCCAGTGTGTCTAAGAGCTGCCTTACCTGACTGCTGATCTCTGATTAGGCCTTACATTGGAGACCTGGAAGGGTAGGCTACTGCCTGGTGGCAGAAAAGGTGTGCAACGAGGTATCACTGATGCCGATAAAAAAAAAAAATATATATATATATTTTGCATGATTTGCACAACATTTATAGGGGTACTACTAGTAATCAGGTGTTGTTACAGAATATATAGTGGTTCTCAACTTGTGTTGTTTAAAGGTAGTTCACCCAAAAATGAAACTTGTGAAAATTATCAAAATGAAAATTATCCCATGAACGGCGCTCAAGATTTTGAAGCCCAAAAAAGTGCATTCATCCATCATAAAAGATGTCCACATGGCTCCAGGGGGTTAATAAAGGCCTTCTGAAGCGAAGCGATGAGTTTTTGTGAGAAAAATATCCATATTTAAAACTTTATAAACTATAATAACTGCCTTCCAGCAAAGGCCGTATACGAGTATAGTTCTGGCGGAAGAGTGATCTCTGATCCTATGCATAACATATTGGCGAATGCAGAAGTACAGAGGATAGAGCAAAACATAACACCAGTCTCGAATTAGAAGTCTAAAGCAAATGTCGGAGGATTTTGATGTAAGAGAAGAGGAGCTTGAGTTTGTTGCCCAGCCCTATTTGTTTGAACCATGAGAGGCGTCTACTTTCACCAATGCTTGATTGATGTATAAAATCTTCTTAAAGATGGCTTGAGGGTGAGTAAATTATTATCCCTTTAAGGAATTTAAAGACTTTAAAGTACCAATGGTGTTTAGAACTCAAAAGTCAACAAAAATGTTCTTAAAATCAAACACTGAAATTTATTATTTTCACCCTAAATCCAATAATGACCCAATAATGTGCAAAATAATTAACAGGACATTGGCTGATGTGGGTTATTTTTTCTTCTCAATAATAAAATACATATATATATTTTTTTCTTTTCTTTTTCTTTTTACTTACTCTCAGACCTGCAACTTGCATTTCTGGATCACAACCCACTAGTTAAAAAATATATTGGACACTGCTAAAAGAGGAAATTGAAAGCAAATGCTATATAATCTGAACATACAATAAACTCAAGTTAGACTTGTGCTTGTACACAAAAGGCTACAGAAAAGGACCATTTAAAAAAAAAGCGAGGGCGATTCACTCCTAGACAGTGCCAAATTTCCCAAGTTAGCAAGTAGTCTGCTTTCTTTTTTACATACTCCATAGAAAACATCACCATGATGTCATCCATAATTATCGTAAATGACTAAGATGCAACAAATCAGTGTGTCTGCAACATTCTCCCAGCCAGATGCTTAAAGCGTCTTTTTCACAAGGCTAATGGCACGCACAAACAAAGCCTCTTTCTAACGCAAGAAATAAGAGTCGAGTCTCACGTCTGCTGTCAAAATTAAAGCAAACAAACTGACATATTTTCCAGCTCACTAAAACTTCTTCAGTCTGACATTTACTTTTTGTCCATCCAAGAGCAACTGGCCAGTTTTACCTCTTAAAGCTCAAAAACAGTTGAGTGGCATGCATGCTATCTTAAATATGCTGCTAAAACACTTTAAACTGCATTAATGAGAGGAAGTACCAAAATAAGTGTTACAATGCACTGGTAGAATCTGTAGAAATGTGCAGAGCAGGTGGGTCCCATATAATGATATTACTTCTTAAACAATTAGCCTGGAAGGATGGCCCACCCCTGTTTTAAGAGCCTTCTTAATTTCCAACAAAGACATAAAAGCTAAGCGGTGCATTAGAGACTAATAATTGGTGCATTTAGTTCTCAGATTCTTACATACAATGAAAAGAATGCCTGTGTGGTAGATGGTTTGATAGTGAATAGCATATTTAACTTTTTTAAAATATATATCTGGACCTCAGTTTAGTAACTAACTCTAATTTTGCACCTCCCATTCAATAAATCACAATAAGCTTTGTCCTTGCGTACTTTTTATATAAAATAAAGTCTGTCCAAAGTCTGTGAAATTCAAACAATAAATACCATTTTGGTGCTCTTTAATGTGGTATGAAGATCATCTTAGTGTCTTAGATCAAGCGAAGCATGAACCAATCATCTTTTCCGCTTTACTACTAGTTACAGCACAAAATAAACATGAATGAACATCAGAAGGTATGTTGAATGAACTTATCGCAATCCGTATCATGTCTCATGCAATCGCTTAATCAGTGTTTCAATCGCAGAAAGACGTCAATAAAACATGTCACGTAATGTTACATTTACCTCAGAAAAGTCATTCAAAGATGACAAACTCGTTAGTCAACTAGAAAAATACCAGTACATGAACATAACAGTCTTCATTTACTCCTGACATCTGAGCCGCTGAATGTAGTGGGTTAGTTTTATTTTTGAAGGGAATGTGCCACAGATCTAATATGCACATACGATTTCTGTAACGTTGCTGCTATTTACGTTCACAGACATACAGTAACTGACTGTGTTTATGTGAACTGTGTGTGTTTTTGACAGAACCTTGCGTGTATTTGACAGTTTAAACAAAACAAAAAATGTGAAAGAGAAGTTACTCACAAGACTTGACGTCTGACAGCCAGCTGTCTGTGTGTGTGTGCTTCAGATAAGTGCGCTCAGAAAACGATCCATTAAAAGTTTAAACTGATATAGCTTCAAAACGCATGGAAATAATAAACTTTAACGATGAAAGAAACTATGCTATCTGAGAGTGTTCGCGATATAGATGATAATCAAAACCAAGCAGATGTCTTGTTAATATTTGGCAGAGAATCCGATTGAGGCAGGAACTGTGATCGTAGAGAGGGGGCGGGGCAAAGCAGCTCATTTGCATTTAAAGGCACATGCACGAAAACAGCCTGTTCTTGACTGTAGTCAGGATTTAACATGGATTTATAAATAGTCTGTGAGGTATTTTAAGCTGAGACTTCACAGACACATTCTGGGGACACCGGAGACTCAAATTACATCTTGTAAAATATGCATAATATGTGACCTTTAACTCTTGAGAGGAGCATTTTGCACTATATTACACATTCATTATATTTTTTACTTAACATGTTCTTCAGTATTTAATGTATGTTTGAATAAATCTGTCAGGAAACAAATTTCATCTAGTGGAAACGTTTGGACTGCGCCCAAACAAAATCTTACTAAAAGCTCATATTTTGAGACATCAACATCAAATTTGGAACACAACTTGTTTAGATTGATGGCTTTGATTTTCTTACAGAATTAGAGTAAAACATATTTTAGAAAATATATATTTTATATAAAAACTTTAAAATAATATTTTTGTGCATTTTTCATAACAATAAACATAAACATCTATAGCTTTTTTTTTTTTTAAGTATTTTTTTTTTTACTCTTTTCACTAGCAACAATCTACCACATGTCTGTTTTCAAAAGAGACAAAACTTAAGTCTGTGCTCCAAAGCATTCAAGATTTGACAGTGTATGACAGTTTAATTAGGAAATTTCATTTTCAGGTCTATGCTCAAAAAGTGGTTAACAGGTAATAAATGTAATATAATTACTGCATAAATATAATTCAGTACCATAAAATCCCCTAAAAATACAAAATTGTCCTTAAAAAAAAATTATAAAACTAAAATATAGTACATTCATTTTATTTAAAAAAAAAAAAAAAGGAAAAAAAGTCATTTTTGACTGCCTCGTGACGATCACCAGAGGGTTAAGAAAACCTCAATTTCAAGATCTCTGTATTTATAAAACCCTGCATATGACCCTAGTTATAACCATATATCCAGGCGCACAGCATAGTAAGGAGCACCCTCAGCATTTTTAAGAGATAATTCTGGTGTCTGGATTTCAGTAACTGGTATTGTAACTACATAAATGTTACTATTTGTCATACATTGTTGTCAAACAGCCACAGCCTGATGAAGGAAACGTCCATTGGCTCTCATCATGTTATAGATATTTTTGGCAGTGCGCAGTCCCAAACCCTGACTACATCAGACTCATCAATTTTACTTCCAGTACACTTAAGCGACAAGACATAAAACTGTCTTTTAGGAGAAGCTTGGCCCAATTCATCAACCCTCAAGTGTGTACACGGGAGGGGGGTGTCGAAAAGCAAACTCTTTGGCTGTGGGCAGGAGAAGCCCCCTCAGCTCTCCAAACGAAGCAGCTGTTTATCTTGGCAGTGCTAGTCACGGTCCACTGGGCCTGACTTTCTGCCCGCTCCCGGCCACTGTTTTTAGGTTGATGTGGGCAGCGCCAGGGTAAACACATGAGCTCAGCCCTCGCTGGGTCCTTGGTGAGTCTCTGCTAGGCTACCAGAACCCACAAGCCAGGGTAAACAGCAGCTAAGCAACTAATAACAAGGAAATCCCACTGGTCGGAGAGCGAGCTGGCGAGAAATGGTGCTAGTGGGCTAGCGAGCCTGTCATCAAACGCTAAACACCTAACTACGGGCAAAACATTATGGCTGGCAAAACTCAGACACTGAAAGCAAATGAGCGAGAGAGCGACTTGTCATCATGCTATGAGACAGAACGTCTCTGCTTTCTGCTCTGTCTCTGAAATAGTAAAAAGAAGAAAAAAAAAAACATACACAAGTGAGACAGTCTCGGTCTCAGAGCTATTACAGTTGCCATCATTTCAAATAAACAGTCATGCTTCCAAATAAGTGTGTTTTTTCTCTGGCTCTAAAGAAAATATCACTGAAGACTACCACTAATCAAATGTGAAGCAAATGGTGCCACAAAGTCTTATTCAAACCAGTTATAAAGCTGCGCATGACTTCTGAGCGTCTACACACAGGAGCCCAATGAATTAAACCTCATGCTATAATTTAGCAAAGAGAAACAGGTGGGTCTGGACACACTGAATTATAGCATTTAGATAAATAATTTCTCCCCTTAAGTTCCACTTTAGAGAACCACAAACCAGAAGAGGCCAATATGGAGATGCACATCAGGATTAATATTAAAACCACACTTTCCTTCTCATAACCCGGTAATATACAGCAAAGTCATGACAGTACTATAATTTTTTTGCGATATAAAACGGAAAAGCATAAAAAAGCCCAGGGTCATGACTCCTGGTAGTTATTTTGGAAATCGTATTCTCCTACTAGATTTATGAGGTTGGAAACATTTTACAGACCTACTAATGCACTTGTCATTGCTTATCTATGAAGCAGAACAAATGATGTGTTTCAGGAGAAGTGAGTAACTCCAAACCTGCAACTTTTGTCCAAAAAAAGCTATTAGATGGCATGTCTTCTTGTAATAAGTAACATAAGTAGCAAGTCTTTTGGCCAGTGATGGAGTGGCAGAACTTCTGGTACAGCTAATGATGGGATATAGCATTATTTTAACTCGATCACTGGGGAATCAGGTGGATTGTGGGCTGCCGCACCATCCGGCTTAGTTATCTGAGGTTAGAAGTAGTTGCTTCCAACCCAAGGGCTGTTCACCACAATTTACTGTAGCTGGTACAGGACCTAACTACACCATTGTGGGGACAAAAAGCACATCTTATTTAATTTGCTTTGTGCGTAATGCTGGAAATTTGGCTCACTTGAGCTGCATGAGCTGAAGCAGAACAATGAACGAACACTGTTAAACTAAAGCACTTTGTTAGCTAGTTAATTAACTCATATCAGCATTCTATATTGTCGCTGTCGGGCGGAAACCTTGTACGACCAAAAACGCTACTTTTCAGCAAATGGGAAAAAAACCTGTGTTTTTTAAATTAATTAAACACCATTTTGTGATTTTGTATATGGTGCATTGCATTACATTTTCATCAACTTACAGGTTATAAAGGTTACTGTAGCTATGTGGGCACTCAGTTGTTTTTTTTGTGTGTGTGTGTGTGTGTAATTTGGCTAATATCTTATGTTTTTTAAAGAATAAGTGACTAAGTGCACAGGCTGTTTAAGACAGTACTGGCTATGACTCGATGACAAACTCTAGACTGAGGCACTCTTCTCCGCTTCTCAAATACATACAACATTAGCCTATATATACAGTGTTTCTTGAGTAAAGAAAACTCTGTACTTATTCAAATAACCAGTTCTTTATTTAACGTTGCATTGTATACAAGCAGAGTGCGTGCGGCACTTCGTTTACAATAGAGGTTTTACTGACAGTTTGAGGATCCAACGAAGTACCGAGGTTTAGTCACAAGCTCGTTTTAATACTTGTCATTAGTTAAATAACCCACCGACAGATGTTGACCAATAGCAATGATTTATGAAAAAAAAGACGAAACATGGAGATACAAGTATGCATCTGAGCAAAACGTAAATACTTAGAACTGAGTTACCTAATCGGAATGTTTGTCACATTGTGCATATACTTTTTCCGTAACAATAACCTACAACATGGACATTGAACAGCTAAAGCATGAATTCCCAACATTGTTTTACAATAGTGTACTTATTATAATGTTATTTCTAAGGTTTTACAACAGTTTTCACATGTTGTTTTTGTTGTGATTTCATTTAATTTGTACGTTCTTGTCAACTAAAAAAGTGCCTGTGAGCAAAGATTCATATTTTCCTCACTGAGATGACAGCTCAACAGTCTCTATGAGTTTAAAGTGAATTTTCCACTAAATTACTCTCTGTAATGATGTCACTTTCTTTTTATCTACTATTTTTTAGACCCTGATTATTCTCTGAGAATAGTTCACTTCTGACTCAATTACATACAGCACCCGGACTACTGTGAAAAACTATGATTAAAGTAATCATCTATTGAACCCAGCTCACAAAGAATACATGCACACACAAACGCAGACACTATGTGGGTGGCCATAAAGATGCATCATTCATGCCGTCTCCATCATAAAAGGCCAAGGTTTATACTGTGCACTACATTGCTTGCTCTCTATTCATATTGTTAATATATTATAATTTCTGCTCTCTGCAGCTGCTGAGGCAAATGTTAGTGCGAAAGCAATTAGTCAGGCCTTACTGAACAAATTTGTCCCTTGCCTTGTCCCCTGACTGCTGCTGCTTGTGGTGCTACCTGCAAACAGAACATACAAGAAAGACAGATGTAAGTTAATAACAAGAAAAATATCTGAGTAACATGTTTTCCCAGACAAGTGTCTCTACCAGACTACCAATTTTCCTGTAGTCAGAAACTACTGAATCTTACAAAGATGTCACTGTGCCAGTGTTTGACTCATGTCATACAGTCACTGCTCAGAACCTTGAGATTATAAAGAATGTTTTTCGTTTGTCTTTCCTCAGCCTTATTTACCCCCATTTTCTGTTTGGGGTTTGAGTATGAACACTAAGCCTGTTTCTGACTTAGAAGTTAATTGTGATATAAAGTAAAAATGAAGTGACATTGTAAACTATAAACACACTTGTGAGATATAAAATCACAGCTGTGAGATTTAAAGTCACATTTTGAGTTAAAAAGTCATTGACAATGTCACAACTATGAGAAATTAAGTCACAATTTGCAGGATATAATATTACATTGCAAGATAATGTCCCACTGTGAGATATTACAACAAATTAAGTTGCATTTTGAAAGATATAAATTCACACTGCGAAATATAGTCACATTGTGAGATATGAAATTGTAATTATGAGAAGCAAAGTCGTAGTTAACTGTTTTCAACTCTGAGGCTGAAATGGGCTTCCATAGAGACCCTAAGAAACTTTATGACTTTGTCTAATCTTATGGGAACTTATAAACAAAATTTGCATTGATAATATGCATCAGTGGAGTAACACATGATACAGAGACACAATACACTTCAATAATATATGTCTACTGGTTTAGATCAGAGGAAACAAGTTTAATTTCAAAAGTACTAGAAGTACTACCAAAAGAAAGTAGAAAGTCATTTCCAACGAAACATGAGGGGTAATGATTGACTAACTACTGCTAACTGAATACATTGTTACAGAAAACCTATTAAACAACCTGGAAAATAGCATCTACATTCATTTGTTTATTAATTAATTTATAAATACTTTTCGGTCAAACGTTTATCCTTGTATTATCTTCCTTGCAATGTAAATACAATTACCAGAAGCTACTCACTCCACCATATCAAACTGGTAGGAAGTTGGTAGAAACATCAACTTTCATTGTGTATTCAGTGAAACAGGAAGTCCCAGGGGAAATTAAGTAACTTCCGTAATAACCTCACAAATGTGGTTCCACCAAAGCACAACACCACCACTCCAGGCCCTTTCAATTACCAAATGTTATCTGTTTTTATATCATAAATGCATTCAGAAAAATTGCACACCCTCTTTATTGACTCCTAGGCATCCTTTGAGTTCTTGAAGGGAGATGGTCTTGTCCTTGTTAAGGTCACAGTAGTCTGTGAACTTGCGGGCGCATCGTTTGGGTTTGGCTTTCTTCTTTACGTAGCGCTTGAAGGGCTTCATCTCCTTCTTGTTGATATCAAAACTGCCATTATTATCCAGCTGGGCAAAGTACCAATGAACCACCCGTTCCTCCAGTGTGTGGCTTGGGTCAGGCTCAACAAACCTGGAGCAGAAATAATCCCAGTTGGAGCAGTATACTGTATAATACGTTTAACATACCTCAAACATATTCTACTGCTCTGACTACAATTGAACTTTTACACTAGAAGCAAATTAAGATCACATCACACTTGGGCAAATTCAGATTTCCTATATGAATTGTAAAATCAAAATCAAATGTCAAAATCAGCATGTAACTTTTCCAGAACTATTTGTCTTAAAAGGACATTAAAACATAATAAAACTGACTGATTCACATTGATTTACATTCCTTGGCCACTAGGCATTAGAATATCAGAGAGACGGGGGAAGTTGAGAAAAAATAATTAGAAGTTGTGAAAAATATGTCATTGTGGTGGGACGTTTTGCACATGCAAAAACTACTCATATATACTGTATACTCATATCTAGTTATTATTTCGAGACTATTCTCAAATCATTATGACTTTAATCTCAAAATAAATATTTTAAGAAAATAAAGTCATCAAGTTGTAACACTACATTAGTAATATTTTGAGAAAATAAGAATTCCACATCCATTTCTAGCATTAAAAAAACTATTTCTGATAATCATGCCTTTTATCGTACTTTTTTCTCAGTATTATTCTCTCAATTTTATGACTCTATTCAATTATCAATACAGCTTATTCTCAAATTGATATAAATGCATTCTCATATCATTCATTTCTTTTTAAATTATTTATTTATTTTAATTTTAACTAAATTGCTGTTGCATGACATCTGTAAATAACGCATTACTTTATTAAGTTCTTACCTCCCACCACCAGAGGGGGTTGGTGAGTTGATAGCTTGCACCATGTCAGTAGTAAGGGCATCCAAAAGGCTGGTTATGAATTCCACTTTCTTTCCCTCTGGACACCCTGTAACATTTAAAGAGAGACCCGCATAACCACAAGTATTCCCATTTAGACTTGCAGGAGCACACAAAAGAAATATTTCACCATTAAATTTTTCTTAGACCAACTTGTTTTCAGTTATACTCGCAGTAAGAGAGGGAAGTATTAAGCTGTCCCAATGAAAAATACAACATAATGCAATACGGTTGTTTTCTAGGCTATAAATGTCACCGCTGATCTTAGTCTCAACATCTTAGCAGTTCAAAGATAGCCTACCATAATCAACAAAATATGCCAAACAAAAGATGTTAGCATTTGCAAATGCTCGAGTGCATGTGTGAAATGTAAAGTAGCAAATAGAGCGACAAGGTGACGAGGGCACTTTCGCAGACCACCGCTGCCCGTTAACTTTTACAACACATTGCTGAACACCTTGGGTAGCACTTTTTTAACTGTCCCAGATGCTTGGCTGCAATGGTGTGCTCGACTTGAGTCAATGTTTTGGCCTTAATTGTGTCTCTTAAAGGCGACTTAAAGCAGAAGAATGTAATAAAATAATCTCAGTTTACATTCTCACTTTGGTTAATTTTGGTTTTCTCATGACGCACCCTCTACCTCAGTCCCACTACCTTTCTTGATTTTCCTCACTCTCATTTTGCTGGTTCAAGGCAGTATGTATGGGAGGTGGGGCCCTGTGGCTTACCAGGTGACTCCAATTAGTATCTGTAAGGTTTGGACAAGTGTGATGACGTGCCGGCTCAGTGCTTCTCAGCCCAAGTGTTAAATTAGAACATATGGAATCAGACTCATCTTGTCAAACTTCCCATACTGTGTTCGGCAGATGTATACTTCATAAAGCCAGCTTGTGGGAAGCTCTGATGTAGATCAGTCATGAGTTTGTTTGTTCGTTTGCACTAGTATGATGATGCTACAGGTAGGTCTTGTAGTGGAATTTGGCCCATGGAAATGGTTATAGTACATCTATCCAAAAGTTCTTTTTTCCCCATTCCTGCGTTGAAAGGATGAAACCAAGACTCTTTGCTTTGGTGCCAGGTTGCACTCAAGTAGAGTACATAAAAATAATTTGACTGAAGTCCCCCCGAGCACTGACAGCACCTCTCGGCCCCCCGCTGCTGTCCTCCCCAGTGGTCCACGCCGTCATAAACTACTCCACACATCTGTTACCCAGTCAGAAGTCATGTTTTACTCTGTAAACTTACCAGATGGGGAATTAAAAAGGAGTTACAATGAAATTCTAAATGAAAGAGAAGAAGCGAGAAACCCAGAAAAGAACTGAAACGAGCGAAAGCCTATTTCAAAAGAGAAAACCACTTTTAAATGCTAACATGTGGTAGGCCTACTGCATATTCTTGTTAAACATTTGTCAAACATTATTAGCAAGCACAAAACAAAATCCATTTTTTTTAGCAAGCAACATAGTCAAGGAAAATGAAAATATACAATTAAATAATTTGAGTGTAGAGAAACGTATTAGCAACATCAGTCAGTTGTTAGCATTAAAAAAAAAAGCAGCAATAGGCTTTAGCTAGATCACAGCAGAGGAAAGGATATTCTCATTCATTGCAGGAAAATAATTATCAATAAATAATCAATAATTTTGGTACATTGTCCCAGAAGAGAAAATAGAAATGCATATATCTAGCAAAAAGGTAGTCAACTTTGAAGAGTACACTAGCTTATAGCTTATTAATGACCACAAAGCTAATAGCTAATAAAGCTAACAAATGACTGGTACACTGTATAACTAATCAGGAACTAACTATTTTAGAAATGATGTATATATAAAAACAGAAGAATGAGTGACATATAATGTAGAAATGAAGAAGTTAAGCCGGTCGCACACCGGACGACAAACACCATGCCATGACTAGGACAACTCACCGATATCACAAACCAGACGTGTTAGCTTCTGTTCAGGACGACAGTCCAAAACAGTGAACCTCAACACCAAACAGACAAAAGTTCACTTCACTTCAAAAATGAACAAAGTTGCATTAATGAATTTAAAATTTGGTGTTTGGAAAAACAGGGCAAACGTAAAGAGAAAATGTGATCAATATTATTATAGATCTATATATGAAGCATATAGATTTTTTCAAGCCACATAAAGTTAAACGTTTCACTGAAAAATGCACAATACACAATGGCGGTGCCTGTGTGCATACACTCACAGAAAACAATGTGTCTGAATGTTAATGACATGATTCGGCTTCTCGTCCAGTGTGCGACCTCCTATAGTCCATAGTTGTATCCCAAATGACATAATATGTACTTACACTACGCACTATATATACTCTACCATCTAGTGTATGACATTTATGCCAGGTTCAGACTACACAATATCAGATTTGTAAATGGCAACGGGCATCAGGATGCAAGAATCAATCATTTTATCTTGTGTAGTGTGTCATAATGGACGACAACCGAGGGCTGCATCTGCAATGCTTCACAACGTCCTGACAGAAAGACTAGCATGTTTACTAGCATGACTAGCATGTTTGCTTTCAAACATAGCAAAACGAAAGAGAAAAAGAGAGCAATTGAAGAAAGGTTTGTGGAGCAATGCCAACAATACTCCTGCTTTTATGACATTTCCTCGAGGGACTACAATGACAAAGTGAAAAAAGATGAATGCTGGCGAACGATAACAGTGAGTACGGGAATTAGCATTAGCATTAAGCTAACACTTTGGTAGTTTGTTTACGCTCTTGTTTTCAGAAGTCAGTCGCTATTTCTGTTTCTCGATGACTTCAGGCACATTGTTAAAGACAAGCAATGATTGGTTGGGAAGCAATGTGTAGTCTGTGTAGTTAAAAACCACATAATCTGACAGTGACTATCATAACAGAAAAAAAATATTATGTAGTCTGAACCCGGCATTAGAAAGCTAGTTTGTCATTTAGTATCATTCTGGCCCCTCCCCTTTTACAGCATAATTAAAGCTGTGATCATTAAGTGCACAAAGTGTCCAACATTTGGTTTGGTTAAAAATAAGTGCATCATCCTGGTATTTGAAGTGCTCTTCCTGTTAGAATTTTCAGTAGAAACACACTACTCACACTATTTATACTAAGTATGCAAATTGGGAGAATTTGGGTTGCACCTCATGCCATGTCAACCGTTCTGCTTACCTGTCAGATCTCTGTCTCTAAAAGGGTCTTCCATCTCTGTGTCTCGAGAACGAGCCGCACTGTCACATTCTGGTTTTTTGTACCTGATGGAGAATACAAACATGAGGCGCTTTTACAAGATTCATACCTTCTCCACATCTTCAGTATATTTTTCTGTACAAAGCCACATCTGGAGCCACATTTCCTCTGTTCAGTCTGTCAAAGTCAGACATCTGAGAGTAAAAACATCATCTTGCTGGAGAGCTGCTTTATAGTAGAAATTGAAGCTGTAATTCTAATTGAAAGCGACATTGACATTTTTCATGTTTACTACTGTAAAGCTGCTTGCTTTAAAACAATGTGGTGTATAAAGTGCTATATAAATAAACATGACATGATTTGACTGAAATGCCGAACTGCAGAGCCCAGCTTTGGGATGTGCTCAGTATACTGCTGTAAAGGTATTTCGAACTTATTTTTACCTCTAAGTGAAGGACGAAAAGAACTTTGCCATGAATATATTGGGGCCTTTATGAATCTTTTGACTTGGGCCAGTAGGCAACCACCCAGAACTTCCTAGCAAATGCTTAGCAATGTGTCTACTACATCTCAGAACACTTTGTTGACCACAAAGTATGAATTTTGCAACCAAATCATCATGGACACGTATTACGCATTTTCTTGTTAGTAGAGAATGCAGAGTTTGGCCTTCAATGTAACAAGCCCTCAGAGACAGAACAAAAATTAAAAAAATGCAGCTATACAAGTCCTGTCTCAGTTAACACAGCTATCCAAACACATGAAGAAATGACAAACTCTAAGTATTTGATTTCATTGTTTAATCAGATTTGGTTCACTGGTTTTTACTACACAAAATTGGACTAAAATTGAGTAAGACAGACATAAGAATGCATGACACTGCAACCTCACACAAGAACAACAAGAAATCTAGCATTTAACGGAAACATCCAGAACATCTATCCAAAGGATCAAGCCGTCTCAGCATGGTTCAGAGGCAGCGTGGGCTCAGTGCCTGAATTCAAATTGCGAATTTCGTTCAGCAAGAACCAGTTGGGTAAACCTTCTCAGTATTTCCAGGGCAAAAAAAAAAGAGAGCAATTTACACATTTCCAAAAGTGGAAAATAAATCAGAGCTCATAATGAGTAGAAACACATCAGGACGTGTCACGCTTTCAATTTGAGTGCTTTCTAAACAAAATTCAGCACTGACAACTTTGCTCATGGAAAAATAAAGACTGTGGTTTGGAGAGAAAATCGATTGTCAAAACATTCCACAACTAAACTAATCAGTCACATTGGATTGTATTACTGATGATTGCCATTTTTATAGCATTTTGAGATGTTTAGAGCATGCAAGCTCATCCAGAAACAAACAATAATGTTACAGCACAAACAATAATGTCTTGACTCAGTGGTAATGTCACGATTACAAAATTGGTCATAAGAACAGTTTGTCTCTGTCTTACCTTGCAGAAGTTCCAGGTATGGGTCTCCCAGTGTCCACCAGCACACACCAGCAGTAACCAGTGGACTGGTGGCACTGCACTGGCTTGTACAAGCCCTGCAAGCCACAGTCAGGGATGAAGATGGCTTCCCGTGGGTTCTGCTGAGCCTCATCCTGGGCCGTCTGCCTCTCCTGGTCACAAGAGGGAACTTTCTCTAAAACCATGAGAAACACACTCAATACAGAGAAAACTTTTAATATAATTCCAGCAGTTTTCAAAATGGTCTTCTTAGCACTACTGTTCAAAGTGGATGAGCTTCTAGTTTCTTTGTTGTTTAAAGGACTATAATGTGGAAAATATATGTGGAATATACAATATTACTGTAACCTGGCCTCTTTATACTCAACTTTATACTCTCTTCCTGTACACTGTACAAAGACAGAAAAAAATTGGATCTGTAAGTTGTTTTTATCATTTTTAAAGAAGATTCTTATGTTGACCAAGGCTGCATATATACGGTATATAAGGGTTTGGGTTCAATTGTGTCATCAAATATTAGATTTGACTGAGATCAGCTATAATAAAACTTTGACCAAAATTGTGTTAAAGGGTTAGTTCACCCAAAAATGAAAATTCTGCCATTAATTACTTTCCCTCATGTTGTTCCACACCCGTAATCTTCGGAACGCAAATTTTTGATAATTTTTTGATAAAATCCAATGGCTCAGTGAGGCCTCCATTGCCAGCAAGATAATTAACACTTTTAAATGCCCAGAAAGATACTAAAGACATATTTAAAACAGTTCATGTGACTACAGCGGTTCAACCTTAATGTTATAAAGCGACGAGAATACTTTTTGCACGGCAAAAAAACAAAATAACGACTTTATTCAACAATATCTAGTGATGGGCGATTTCAAAACACTGCTTCATGAAGCTTCGAAGCTTTACGAATCTTTTGTTTCAAATCAGTGGTTCGGAGCACGTATTAAACTGCCAAAGTCATGTGATTTCAGTAAACGAGGCTTTGTTACGTCGTAAGTGTTTCGAAATTTCAATGGTTTACCACTGGGGGGCGTGACTTTGGTAGTTTGATACACGCTCCGAACCACTGATTCAAAACAAAAGATATATAAAGCTTCAAAGCTTCATGAAGCACTCCTCACTGAGCCATCGGATTTGATCAAAAATATCTTAATTTGTGTTCCAAAGATGAACAAATGTCTTACGGTTGTGGAAAGACATGAGGGTGAGAAATTAATGACAGAATTTTCATTTTTGGGTAAACTAACCCTTTAAAATTAACACAAGGCAGAATTGACTTAAAAACTTTTAAGAAGCATCTTCGCCTCTTTTCTGTTCTGAGCCATTAGGATTTAATTTTCTTGTATTTATTAAAACAAAGGACACTTGAGAAATGTTATTTTAAATGTTTTAACACCTTGTCTCATAAATCTCTATTTATGTTGAAATCCATTTAGTATGCTGCTCACTTGTAGTGCATCGGGCCAAGTATAATAGCACCAGATGTTGAGGCTAATCCAGCTAGCAGGGTGCTGAAGAGCTTTTTAGCACTCCTGATTGATGTCATTTTTAATCAGATGTTTAGTGAATATCGTGCCGCAAGAACAGTTATCAGAACTGCTGTTTTCCTCTGCACGACAGCCCGGGACAATCAAGTTGTTAATCATTAGATTGGACAGATGCATAAGCTATACAAAACTCCTTCAAGTCTTTTCTTTCTTCTTCCTCATTACAGTTTCTTCATAACTAATTCTTCATCAACTTATTAATCACACAAGTTAGACATTAAATCCCAATATATATATATTTATATGTATCTCTACCTTAATTTTTGCAATTCCTTTCGCATTCCAGTACTATGTTATGACCTTAAAAATGTATAAACAAATACATTTTTACATTATGCATCACATATCCAGCTTCATATAGCTTTTTTAACATACTTGTTGGTAGCTTATCTGGTTTAGCACTGCACTTGCGATGCGGAGAGCTTGGGTACGAGTCCCATGAAGCACAAGTTATGATAAAACAGCTCAAAGACTTGTAGAAGCAAGCTAAAATGGCATAGTTTCTTCAGCAAATGTTTTTTTATGTCACGTTTGATTTTGTTAACATTATCGGTTAAGTTTAGTGTAGGATTTAGTGTAGGTGGTACGTTATTTTCAAACGCGATAGAGCATTAACATTTTAGCAACATAATAAAACGCACCCGTGTCTGTTTTGGTGATTTCAAATATCAACATAATTTCTCAGAAATCGCTTACTGCATCCTTAACCAATGGAATGAGTTTGGGATAGGATTATCTGTTTGTCCAAACAATGGAAATGGAGATGGGTGGAGAATTTGGGGCACTAGGGTGGTGTGTGAAATACGTTTGGAAATATTATTCTTGCAATTCCATTATTCCCCACTCATAGCACAAAAATTACACATCACCCGCATTCTGTTTGTAGAAATAATGGGAAGAAATTACAGAATTATGCATTGCATACTCGAGCACCACAAAATAATGTGCATCAACGTGTCTAATCCAAATTCCCTAGTACTGTTTGGGCGGGGGAGGTGGGGAATCTAAATGGTCCCTAAATGAATTTCTACCGAAGTATAAAATTCCTGGCTGGAGGGTGAAGGGTGGTACTGAGATAGGACAAGATCCGGAGTGTGAGAGAATTAAACAGAGAACAGCACTACCCACTCAGAGTTATCGTCTGAGCCTCCAAATGAAAACCATGAGCTACAACCCCGTTCAGTGTAACCAAATCCTGCTGTTTTTGCTTTTGTCTTCATTACAAACAGTTCTGGTAAGGGGACTGACAGCGTTGGCGTGATCGGGAACAAGGCTTGGGGTGTTTTAAGTGGAACATGACTGCGAAGACAAGGAACGGGGGAGAGCTAGCCATCGGAGCATTAATATGTCCTCTTTTCCAGAGATGGGCTCACAATCCGCACTCAAGTGTTCACGGCAGAGTCCATGACTCCTGCGCTTCCCGCCAAGGTTCCTTCATATCTAAATTATTTAGCACTGTTTATTGTAGCTAGGGTATACTGGCGCCAAGCAGATGGGATTCCCAAAAGAAAATTGTTTTTTTTCTCCCCTCTTTCTCTTCCCCTAATACAATAAAACAGGACAGAAAAGGATGGACAGTCTCAGATCCTATTTAATCCTATTTACGTCACATTTTTGTTATGCATTCATCTGCACGTAAAACTTGATCCAAGCCCCCTCTCTTTTCAGAGTCATTTTTATGCACTCTGTCCCTTTTTATTCCAAGAAGCGAGTCGCATGAGTTTTGTTTAAACAAACAGACATAAGTGAGAGTACAGCCGAGGTGAGACCTCATTGCTCATTGCTCCCCAGAATGCTTTGCTGTGGTTCTCTCTCATTGTTTACAGGCTGGTATTGATTAGTTTATGCGCAGTATGTTGTAGGTAAACTCTGCTGATTTCCTCACTATCACAGCTGAAAATCAGAGCCTCATGTGTTTCATCGTGCCAAGACTGGCCAAACAAAATAGCTTGAAACTCAGACTTATCAGCCTCCTATAAACACAGCGTTCTCTCTCTTTCTCTCTAACTCTCTCTCTCTCTCTTGTTATCCCTCCTTTCTGTTTTAGATGCGTATATCTTACTCTCTCTTTCTATCGCTCTTTCTTCATATGCCATCCCCCAATTGTTTTCAGCTGTGGGGCAAGTAATCACTCCAGTCTTGGATCTATGCATTCTACGCTCATAACGTAACAGAAGAGGGTATAATGGGCCAGAAGAGGAGGGGTGGGCACCATGTTCTCCTCAAAATTTAGTATATGCTACATGGAAAGGTTTATAGACAATCATGTCAAACATTTCCTCATCCTCAGAAGTATTCTAACATCTTCATTTTTATTTCCATGATGTGGCCAATAGTAGGTTTGATGACTGGATGTGTCGAGAAACACAATATATTGTTTTTCACACAGAACAACCCAATGGTGCGTAATCGGGGGTTAGTTCACCCAAAAATGAAAATTCTGTCATTAATTACTCACCCTCATGTCGTTCCACACCTGTAAGACCTTCGTTCATCTTCAGAGCACAAATTAAGATATTTTTGTTGAAATCCGTTGGCTCTGTGAGGCCTGCATTGCCAGCAAGGCAATTAACACTTTCAATGCCCAGAAAGCTACTAAAGACATATTTAAAACAGTTCATGTGACTACAGTGGTTCAACCTTAATGCTATGAAGTGATGAGAATACTTCTTACAAAATAATGACTTTATTCAACAATATCTAGTGATGGGCGATTTCAAAACACCGCTTCATGAAGCTTGAAATCTTTTGTTTCGAATCAGAGGTTCGGAGAGCGTATCAAACTGCCAAAGTCACGTGATTTCAGTAAACGAGGCTTCGTTACGTCATAAGTGTTTCGAAATTTCAATGGTTCACCACTGGGGGGCGTGACTTTGGCAGTTTGATACGCGCTTCGAACCACTGATTCAAAACAAAAGATTCATAAAGCTTCGAAGCTTCATGAAGCAGTGTTTTGAAATTGCCTATCACTAGAAATTGTTGAATAAAGTTGTTATTTAGTTTTTTTTTGCCACAAAGAAAGTATTCTCGTCGCTTCATAACATGAAGGTTGAGCCACTGGAGTCACATGAACTGTTTTAAATACGTCTTTGGTTGCTTTCTGGGCATTTGAAACTGTCTTGTTGCCAATGTAGGCCTCACTGAGCCATCGGATTTTATGAAAAACGTCTTAATTTGTGTTCTGAAGATGAACAAAGGTCTTACGGGTGTAGAACACCATGAGGATGAGTAATTAATGACAGAATTTTCATTTTTGGGTGAACTAACCCTTTAAGAACTTCCTGGGCATGTGATGCTCTTATCGAAAGTGACTTACCATATAGGGTCATTCTGAGAAATTGGCATTCTGAAACAATTTGTGCCTCATTTGTGTCCCCATGACTTATTACATGATACAGAACTTAGTCATATACTGTAGTTTAATGGTTTTAACTCTGTAGAATGCAAAAGAAAAACAAGTCCATTTTATATTTAAATGTTTGTTATTCATCGAAATATCAGCCCATTGCATTCACAGTCAATGGAGGGTTAAAAAAAATAAAGCTGAATTTGTCTTTCTCTAGAAACATTTAAAAACACAGGTAACTGTTAGGTAACTAAATTTATCTTACAGTCTTAGAGAATCAGTATTTCATTACACTAATTCTGTTATGGGATAAATTATTTTATAATATAAAATAAAATAACATTAATAATATAATATAATATAATATATAAAATTTCAAAATGTAACAAGGTTGGAGCAGAACATGTTTTGAAAGAGAAATGTCACATTTTGTTACTTCTTCTTCTTCTTCTTCTTCTTTTTTTTTTTTTTTCAGTTGATATAGCACTTAAACTGATTGACTATCAGAATTTACTTCATTTATTCAAATTATAAGTATATTAATTCACACTGTGTCAGGGTCAAAATAACAATAACACTACATAAGGATTAGGAGTAGTAGTTTGAGGCCATGTGGTGGTCCCCAAAAGTCTATGGCAATTGCGACCCTAGTACTTTGGGTGTGAGGTGGAAAAATATGTTTTTTTCTACAGTAAGTTCAACAGTAACCTTTTAAATAAATAAATAAATATTAAGACGCAAAGGGCAACATTTCCTGAGAATGACAATAGTGCAGGTATACAGTCATTCTGGAGCATCAAGGGTTAAAAGGATTTTCATGGGCTTGTGGTGTCACGGTAACTCTATATATTCCTTTTTTTTTTTTTGCCAAGTATCTATAACAGCACTCGAACCAGAAGGAAGCTTCGTATACTGTAGCTAGTCCAAACCTGTAATGCGACTACTAACCCCAAATCTTAGGGGACACTATAATAATTAAGCTTGTTCTGTTTCACGGGGACCACAACCACAATTACCATAGAAACACACAATTTACCTCACCTTAGATGAGCATGTTCTCTGTTAATGCTGCACGAGTTGATGTGTGAAAGATCTAACTGACGCATACCACCCACAATGCACTGAGATGGAAACTTGGCTTTCTCCGAGATTTACTTTAGCAGCAAAAGCAACATCTCAGTGTTTCAATTTACTTCAGATCCCACACACGCTCCCATGAGCAGCAACGGTGGAGCCTGATGCCAACTCCGTCACTTCTGCATCAAAAGCACCCCTGTGATGACCATGGATGTGCTATTCTTGTTGAAGAGTGTTGATGTGCAACAGATGCTAATTGGTCACAGGAGGAGACTCTGAAGCGTTCCAAAGACTTGTCAGTGTAGATATACAACTTGTCTGCTCAAGGTAAGTGTTTCCTTCAGCACAGAATATTTTTTGTCAAATTTTTGTCAATTTTTCTCTGGTAAAATAAATAGATTATTTTTCAATGTTTACCAATTATAGGCCACACAGGCAATAAGCATACACAGGAACACCATAACTACATATAGACACTTTGACGTATATATATACACACACGCACACATTGTGTTTACATGCTTTATGGGGATTTTCCATAGACATAATTATTTTTATAGCGTACAAACTGTATATTATATCCCCTAACCTAAACCTACCTATCACAGAAAACTTTCTGCCTTTTCTAAATTTTCAAAAAAACATAATTTAGTGTGATTTATAAGCTGTTATCCTCATGGGGACCAAAAAATAAATAAAAGAAATGTCCATTTTGTCCCCATAAAGTAGGGTATACCTGAACCACACACACACATACACACATCTCTGCCCTCATTCAATCTGCTCTCTTCCTGTGCTACAAAAATTCAGATCCCCCTACCTCTCAACCGCACTGCCCAAAAACCTCACAGAGCTTGACGGAGTTGACTGAGCATGCCCAGAGGGTGCTCGACTCATTTGAAGGAAATTGTAAAGGAGACACAGAAAGCTAAACAAATTACACAGAGGAGAGCTGAGACAAACAGAGAAAGAGGGGCGCCATAATTCTAGCGGTGTTAGGTTTCTCGTCCCTGGACATGCTGAATATTAAATCTAAAACTGGAACAGAAATGTTGCACAATCAAGTTCGCTTGAATATACCAACTTGGACGCTGCAATAATGATGCTTTGAAATATTTCTGTAGTACTGTGTAGGCTAGCCATCAGACTTGTATGTGTGAGCACAAAGCTCTGCTTGAAAATATGTGTTTTTGGTCATTGCTGCTCTAAGAAGGAAAAATGGACTGAAAGGATTTTCTTTCCATTTTTATCTATATTAAATCAAATCAGCTATTAATCATTAGACAGGCATGTCTATTGTGAGACAACTGAATTTGATATATCAGAATTTCAAAATTAAAGTTACATAAGGACTGATAAAGATAGAAATAATGTTGATTCTCACCTGGCTTCCTGCTGGTTGAATTGTTCTGTTTGTTCTCTTTGTACACCAGCTGCTTAATCCACAATGTGGGAGCTGTAATTTCTGTGGTGATACAACATTAAAATTGATTTGTACTTAAATATCAGTCATATACATAAATGCAAGACTTATGCTTGTGGTGCTTATTTAGCATGTGGTCCAAACTTACCCTCACCTTCTGGGACAACGTGCGTCTCCATGGTTGGTGTGGGCTTGGAGCCATCATCTGGATTGAGGGTGAGAAAGAAACGGAAAGAGACTACCATTATTGAGGTTAATACAATCTACTCTCCACAACTGTTGAATGATTGGGATTTGCACATGGCCCGGCCAATAGCACAGAAAACAAAGTGGGTGAGGGATAGAGGGTACAAAGAGAGAAAATACAAGTGAGAAAACACAGATAAATAAGAGTATTCATCCACTCAATAACACACACACACACACACACACACATCAGAATGCATAAATTAGCTTTCATATGCATACTGTTGAGATAAATAATAATACAATTGTGTATAAAAAGGCAACTATTTAACACACTCAGTCAAAACTGTCTTGATAATTGAGAAATGTCAAACGTCCTACAGTACTTACCCACTTTTGTTCTATTGCATTCTGGCTGATTTCCTTGTGGCTCACTTCATTGTAGGCCCTGGCAGTGGAGGGGCCACAGCCACAGTGCTAAAGCCACAATAAGGTGGCAGTGTTCAAAGAATACATGTAGTGCACTGAACTGAATTACAGTCAATGTGACAATGAAATTTCCCCTGTTCACTATGTTTGCATTTAAAGGGATAGTTCACACAAAAATGAAAATTATCCCATGATTTACTCACCCTCAAGCCATGTATATGACTATCTTCTTTCAGATGAACACAATCAGAGTTATATTATAAAATATCCTGGTTCTTCCAAGCTTTGATGGTAGTGAATGGCGCTCCTGATTTTGAAGTCCAAAAAAATGCATCCATCTTTCATAAAAGATATCCACACGGCTCCAGGGGGTTAAAGGGTTAGTTCACCCAAAAATGAAAATAATGTAATTTATTACTCACCCTCATGCCGTTCCACACGTAAGACCTTCGGAACACAAACTAGGATATTTTTGTTGAAATCCGATGGCTCAGTGAGGCCTGCATAGACCGCAATGACATTTCCTCTCTGAAGATCCATTAATGAACTGAAAACATATTTACAGTACAGTGGTTCAATATTAATACTATAAAGCGATGAGAATATTTTTGGTGCGCCAAAAAAACAAAATAATGACTTATATAGTGATGACCGATTTCAAAACACTGCTTCATGAAGCTTCGGAGCGTTATGAATCAGCGTGTCGAATCATGATTCGGATCACGTGTCAAACCGCCAAACTGCTGAAATCACGTGACTTTGGCGCTCCGAACCGCTGATTTGACACACTGATTCATAACTCTCCGTGGCTTCATGAAGCAGTGTTTTGAAATCGGCCATCCCTATACAAGTTGTTATTTTGTTTTTTTGGCGCACCAAAAATATTCTCGTCGCTTTATAATATTAATATTGAACCACTGTACTCACATGAACTGATTTAAATATGTTTTTAGTACATTAATGGATCTTGAGAGAGGAAATGTCATTGCTGGCTATGCAGGCCTCACTGAGCCATCAGATTTCAACAAAAATATCTTAATTTGCGTTCCAAAGATTAACGAAGATTTACGGGTGTGGAACGGCATGAGGGTGAGTAATAAATGACATTATTTTCATTGTTGGGTGAACTAACCCTTTAATAAAGACCCTCTGAAGTGAAGTGATGGGTTTTTGTAATATCCATATTTAAACCTTTATAAACTAAAATAAGTAGCTTCCGGCAGATGGCCTATGCAAATCGACTCCAAAAGAGTAATCTCTGACCTGAAGCACGACACACTGACGAACACGGAAGAGCAGAGAATAGAGCAAAACAAAACACCGGTCCTGAATTAGAAGAAATTTCAGAGGATTTCAATGTAAGAGAAGAGGAGCTTGAGTTTGTTGCCCAGCCCTATTAGTTTGAACCGTGATAGGCGTTTAAGCTTACTCTACTTCCTACATCATATGTCGTGTCAGAAGTTACTCTTTTTGGTGCAAGTCAACTGCCATCTGCTGGAAGCTAGTTATTTTAGTTTATAAAGTTTTAAATATGGATATTTTTGTTACAGAAACCCATCGCTTCGCTTCAGAAGGCTTTGTTAACCCCCTGGTGTTGTATGGATTACTTTTATGATGGAGGGATGCACTCTTTTGGTTTTCAAAATCTGGAGCACTATTCACTGCCATTATAAAGCTTGGAAGAGCCAGGATATTTGTTAATATAACTCAGATTGTGTTCGTCTGAAAGAAGATAGTGATATACACCTAGGATGGCTTGAGGGTGAGTAAATCATGGGATAATTTTTTGGGTGAACTATCCCTTTAAAATCAATGATTCTTTCTGTGTTTGGCAAAAATAAGTATATGTTCTGAAAGTAAATTTTATTATTATCCGTATTTCATATAAACAAGAGTCATTTACAAAGATAATGTCAGTAGTAATATGAATTATAAATTGTTAAAAGCCTTTTTTGTTGTTTGTTTTTTAAGACAAACATCTTTAAATCTGTGTCAGAGAATGTGTCATTGAGAACAACAGTGACGAACTCACATTTGTTTTGCAAAAAAAAAATCCTACGAACTAAACCAACTAGCTTCGAGATGAATTTCAGCATCACAGCATTTGATTCAAAGTAATTGAAAATTGGAGAAAAAAAGTTGCAAGATTGTGTTCGCAAATGTAGAATCACTACTGTGTTTTAGGCTTTACAGGATAGTTCAAACACTGAGAAATGTTTCAAAATATCTTGTTTTGTTCTGCAGAAAAAAAAAAAAAGACAAAGAAAAAAAGAAAGAAATGCAGGTGTGGAACAAATTAAGGGTAAGCAAATGATGACCGAAGTTTCATTTTTGGGTGAACTATCCATTTAATGCGGCATCACAGATTAAATAATGCTATGTATGTAGCAAGCTAGCTAGCTAACAAGTGCCCTAGCTGACCTCCACTAGTCTGTTAAAAAAATAAAATAAAAAATACTACAATGAGTTCTCCACAATCAGATTTTTACTAGTCTTGAAAGTCCAAGAGAAAGTCTGACTAACATGTAAAGCAACGAATCACAGTTTAGGGGCGTAAAAATATATAAAGTCGATGTTCCAACAATAACAGACAGACTTGCAACCAATAGATCATTCATTGAAGAACGCTGTGAAAATTTACTGCAACAATGGCAATGAGTCGCCAAATTTTATTAAAAATCTAGTGTTTAGTCGACACGCTCATTGTCATGTTCCATGGACATGATGTCTGAGGCTAAGACTAGACTTTCACAGACTAGCAGAGGCTAGTTAAGCTACCCGTTAGCTAACTACCTAGCTGAGTACATGTGATTTTGAAGCATTAATGCCTAAAACACAATAATAAAAAGATTTATCTTTATCTTTAACAACATCAGAGCTCATTGTAGGTCTTTCTTGAAAAATGTATATGTCAATTATGCTATCAAGAGTGTGAATGGCATTTATACTTCTGGAACCCTACAGTGAACTCTATAGGGCTGAGTGCAAAAGACTCACGTACAGTGGCACACAACCACAGTCCACCTGCTGGTGACATAAACATCTGTTGCACATGCACTTTGTCTTGAGTGCAGCCCAATGCAGAAGAGGTGAAACAAGATCTGAAAAAACAGAGGCAAACTCCATTCCGAAAACCCTACCACACATTCCCAGCACAACCATCTCCCACCCCAGTGGTACAAACTAAAAACATACTCTCAAACCCCTATACACCACCCTCGGGGCCTGTAAATGACAATCTGGCTTTCCTGAGTTAGGGCCCACAAAAGTAGGTGCCTGCCATTGCTGCTGTTAACATCTATATTAGCTGTTTGAGATTTCACTGCTGTAACAGAGCCCAGCCTTTGATGTGTGCTAAGTTCTTACACTGGCTGTTAAATGGAACAACTGGAATAGGTTTTCATCCTTTACGGCCCTTAGAGAAACTTAAGTCTGAAGTAAAAGCTTGACAGAAAGTTGAGTCAGAGTCAGGCCAAATGAACATGTCAGAGTACTACTAGGCAAAAGTTGACATCTATTTAAATGTGCTGAAACACATTTAATCTTACATAAATAAATAAAAGGAGACACAAAACACAAAGTTTAGTGGCGTTGCAGTATGGCATCCTTCTGATTTGTTAGTTTTCAATATCTCTCATACATAAGTGCACGCACACTCACATTTCTGCGAAATTCAACTCACCTTTTCTGCCAGAGCTAGGAGGTCCCGGTGGCTTATCGGTTACTGACCCTTTAAAGAGAGAGCAGAATGTTTACTCAACTTTTGCAATGCAGTACAGAAACCACCTCACTTTGGAAGAACAGGTTAAATATGTCAAACTTGCACTTGTAGGAACACAGCATGCACTTTGGAAAGTCAGATACAAAAGAATACAAAATGTAAGTGACAACTGGTACACCCTAACCTACACAAATGTGAGAAACAGCTTAAGAAAAAAGTGAAAAGAACCCCCCAAAATCAGACCATAACCACTAGATCACTCTGAAACCACATTTTCACTGCTAAAAATGCTATTATCTGCTAATTAAGTTTCCTGTAATGTCAAACCCCGTGTTATTCCAGGTGTTGGGTGCATTCATTCATTATGGATATGAAAAAAGAAATAAAACACACATACACACGCACGCGCACACACACACACACACACACACACACACACGGGGACTTTCCATAGGCATATTTTTGTTTTATACAAATGTATACAAATGTACAAATGTATATTCTATCCCCTAACCCTAAACTTACCACTAACCCTACCCATCACAGAAAACTTTCTGCATTTTTACATTTAAAAAACAAACAAACACACAATTCTGGATTATCTATAAGCTGTTTTTCTCATGGGGACAAAAAAAAAAAAAAAAGTTTACCAGGACCACACACACACCTACACCCACAGGGAAAAATGGTTTGCACTGCTATATTCATTTATTTAGGTCGTGAAAATCACCACATCCGTTGTTACAATTATTATACATTATTATTATTATTATTATTACTGTTATTGAAAATGGTACTGTAGACATACCTTCCTGCAGAATATATTTCCAACCTTTTTTCTAACGCACCAGGTTTTAAGTAAATGTTTTGAGAACTTACTACAGTGTGTTTTTCATGATTGAAGTCTTCTGTGTAGACATCAGTGTAAGGATACTTGATTAGTGTTGAAACAACATTCTGCAGCAAGATAGATCTCCAGGATTGAATATCCATTAATAAAACACACTTTAATGTGACACAAAACAGATAAAATACATTGAGGATAGGATAGATACCGTATGCACAAACAATCAACAACCACATTGATCCAAATACGTGCAAATGCTCAGGATTAAAGGCATGCATAAATTTAAGATTAGACAGTCAAAAAATTAAAATGCTGGAGAGAAAGAGAACTTTGAACAAAAGGGCTATTTGGAATGAAATTTACTACCTGACAATCCACTTGTCCCAGCATGAGTTCCCATAAATTCACGGAAGTTTCCTGCAAACGTGTGCAAGACATTTCACTTAAGTGGTGATTCATGGGATTCACTCATTTCTGGGACAGGACTGGTCCATCTTTTGAGCATTCATAAAACAGTGAGCCAAGGTTGAAACAAGAGAATGCATCTGAGTGTGATATTATTGCAAAAAAATCTCTGGTTGGCAGCTTAATATGAATCTTTTACTTTTGAAAGAAACAATATTACAATTACAGGATCTTATGCAGGACAACAAGCAGCAGGAAGAAAAGCTAGAAAAGTATTTGTTATTAAACAAGTATTAGACAGAATAACTTTCAACTATTCCAGCTAAATATGCAGAGACAACTATAGCCTAAGTAAGCCTTTCATTCACTCACGCACTGAAGCTGTGTTTAGAACAGTTTACACGGTACGCTGTCTATTAATTTTAAAACTAGAATGTGAAATAGTATGCTAAACAATTCAAACAGTAGTGAGCTAAAGTGTCATTACCTAACAGCATCTAGCAAGTGCCTTCCAGCGGTCATCCAAAAAATGTAAACATTTCCTCTGCAATTTAATCAAATTTAGTGTAAACAAAATAAAATAAAAAAAGAGCGAGTCAAATCATTTGTTATGAAAAAAATAAATCTTTAGTTATATAGAGTGCTGCAGGGATGACATATTTTGTGGGCCAAAACCTGGAAACGAGTTAGCATTTTAGCTCTTCTGGTTCCATCATCCTGAAGTCAGTGGGGTTTTTTGTATGGGTTTTTGTTTAATGCCTGAAAGAAGGTCTGTGGTGAACAGAAGCTCAAAATATTTTCACGTTTTATTCTAATGACAAAATACATTATTAATACTCTCTTGTGATTGTTTAAAACTTTTACTTGTCTTGAAAAAAATGCTGTTGCTAACAAGTTGCTAAATGGGACGACAGAGGTTGTAGGGACATTAAACGTCATCACATAGAACAGGTAAACTCATCTACTCACTAGTTCCGAATTTAAGGGAAAATATTTTTTTAAGAGTTGGTGGAAGTTTAGTGATTGTGACGTTAAAGTCATGTGACCATGCTGTAGCTCGTTTATAGCCTACATTTTGCTTTTTATTTCTGGCTACTGTATTCAGGCTTAAAATTCATAAACGTTGTGTTCATTTGTGAAGATTATTGTGATGAACAAAACGTGTAGGCAAACTTTTGTTTATCACAGAGTTGATTTTCTGCAATAATCCAAAAGTTTTTTTTTTTTTTTTTTTTTTAGGCTGATACTAACTTCTAGGTTGGCCTACAAACATATGTCATCATAGCAGCTCTCTATAAATTCCAGTTAATTTCTCAAACAGGAATGTTTCACGCACCATGCCCTGTTGTATAGTGTATATTTTAGCAAGTGTGGTAGTATCTGTTATTCCATTCATAAAGAAATTAATGTTGTAGTGTACCGTACACACTGCATACTGCAGAAATAGTATGGTAGCATGCTATTCTATTCTCAGTCTGTTTCTCTGTGTTGCTAACAAAACATTGCTGTTTATTTGAGTGGCCCAATATAATAACAGTAAGAGTGTTTGACTTCGGCTGGATTTAACCGATCGGTGAGATTTGACGCTTGCAGTCGGGGGAGGAGTTGAAAACGGAGCCGTCAAGTCAGAGCCAAGTATTTGTCAACTACATAGACATTTCAGATGTTTTCATGTAGCAACATGAACACTTTTCATTCAATACTTTATGCACTGCTTAATACATCATCTGTATGCATAAAGTTCAAAATTATATTTAAATACAAATAAAGTGGGATGTATTTGTTTTATCATTTTTATTTTGATAAACATGTCACGGCTACACATTCTGTGTAAAAACACAGAATGTGTAGCCGTATAATTCCTCCAGACCTACTCGCCCCGCTCCGAGAGGGTCTTGAACCAGCGTCATGGGAGGCGGGTGCTCTATCAAGGATGCTAAATACTGCAGTCTCTAGCGTCAATGCGCCTCTTGAGATTAAAGGAAGTGAGGTTTACCTACACAGCTCTCACTAGCTGGCCTCCGTTACACTCACCCCCCCAAACCTCACTCCCGCCCGGGTCACGGCACCAATGTTACCCCTCCGGTCCTACTCGGGAAGTGAGGTTTACTTGCACAGCTCTCACTAGCTGGCCTCCGTTACACTCACCCCCCTAAACCTCACTCCCATCCGGGTCACGGCACCAATGTAAGCCCTCCAGTCCTACTCAGGGAGTGAGGTTTACTTGCACAGCTCTCACTAGCTGTCCTCCGTTACAGCGCTCTGGAGAAACTTTGCAGAATAAACCAGCTGACTGCTCTCGAATCACTCTTGCATATGCGACAGTGACGTGATGTCGGCGCCGTCTCAAGTCAGACAAAATTTTTAACCGGCATGCACTGCTTCAAGTCAGTGTGTAGCAGAATAGTAGGCAAGCTTTGGGACATTCTACTTCATCATAATGGCATCTTTAACATTCTGTTCCTTAGTTAAGTGCATGCTCTCACCATTTAAACTGCCCCATCAATCATCATGTCACAGTTAAAACCCTCCAAATTAAATTTAATATAATTCCTACTGTATCGGTCCGAGAGAAATGTAGTAGCATGTTGATCTGCCAGTCGCGGTTTTGCATAATAGTGCATTTAAAAGTTAATGACCAAACGTATCATTATAAAAGTTCACAATGCTGTTGCAGATGACATATAATGTAGAGAACACTAAATAAATATCTTTTTGTCAGGTTAGATACTGATTATTAATCACTCAAACTCCTTTATCTAAACCTCTCTACTTAACTGTCAGTCTCGCACATCCACCATGTTTTTTAACACTTTTTATTCTTGTTTGTAGTTCTAATCAAATCCTCTTCCAACACGCAACGGGTTGTGGGCAATATTAGCCATTAGAGTATGCATGGATTTGCACTTCGGATTCTAACCGTGAGTCTTTGGAAAACTCATTTCAACATACTACAGTTTGGAACACACTAGTTCTAATTTTGACGGATAATGTGCAAATTGGGATGTAGTGAAAGTGTTGGAGAAATCTGTTTGGAAATTACATTTTGCAATTCTTTGCAGAAATGGTAACAGTGTTAAGTAAACTTAAGTTAAAAAGTATATTTTTGTACTTAAATTAAAAACATCCAAAATAGAAAATATATTCATAATAATGATAATAAACATTTTTAATAAAATGATTAATTGTATGGAACAAGCAAAAATTCTAAAAAGTTTCACATGTGTCTCTGCAATGCACTACAGATGAACCGAACTGACAATGGTTGAAGGCACCATCCAGTAAACTAGTAGAAATGTAACATCAGGGTTAGGTAAGCATGAGATGGCATGTAATCATAAAATGCCAAGACACACACACAAAAAAGACTAGAACCAGGTGCTCCAATCATAATGTAATCCAGCTCTGGCAGGAGTTGGTGGTGTTATCTCCAACAGAACAATCAAGGCCATTAGAGCAAAGTGTTCCCATTCATTTACGAAGAGAAAAGCTCCCTCATTCCAACCGTCCACTGAAAGCAGTTATACAATGAAAAGAGAACGAGAAAGCAATGATGGAGAAGAAGGAAAAACTGTAGAGAATGAAACAGATTAAGACAGAGATTGATTGAGTGTGAATTTGGAAAGAGACAGAAAGAGAGAAAAGCAGAAAAATAGAAACCGTAAAGTAGAGAAGAGAAAAATGGATAAACTTTCGGAGTCAGCGTAAGTCCTCCAGGATATTATCCATCACCTCTCGGTTCCATGCACAAACACAGTAGAAGTAAACTAAACAGAGCGGTGGCTAGAGTTTAACATCACGCTGACTCCACCAAAACAAAGAGCACAATTTAAATCAAACAAAGTCTAATGGCTTTGAAAGTGATGGACTACAGGCACAACTTCTTGACCGAGGCACCTGATGGTTTAGCGGTTCTGCTTTTCAGCACGACCTAAACACAAAGCGATAATCCAAGCAAACAGTCTAGAGATACTATCTGCATACATACAGTACCTGAACACACTGGCGTTTTGTTCTGGACAGAAGAGCCGCTGACTGGCTTGCCATCTGTCGTTACGCACCAGCAGTATCCTGTGAGGGTGTGACATTGGACCTGGAGGAGATACAGACGGATAGAGGTGAGAGGAAATTCCAGTAACTGCTCTTGTATCTCCTGGACGACCCGCACGAAATGTCCCGGCACTTGCGCTGGGGGAATACAATTATTCAGAGTGAAAAACGACTCTCATAAACGATGAGGCATTAAAAGCTTAGGCGGACTGGATGATCGCTGTTGAACAAAGCAAAGGCGCAGGTGAAATAAAGGCTGTGAGTCTATAAATGCGATTTAATGTACACTTTCCATTCAAATTCCCTATGCAGCCGTGCTGATGAGAAACACAGGGAAGTGCAATTTTTTTGGAATCCTATCAAGGCTGGGGAAGATGTTAGAAGGCTAATTTGTCCACTAGGTAGGTTTGCTTTAGGATTTGTCGATGTCAGAAGCAACATATTAAGTGTAGCCGTCCGGGACTCTGACAGACCTGGGCAAATGTTCCGTCGTCATTGCATTCTGGGATAAAAATGGATTCCTGTGGCCTCTTGGCCTGTTCCAGAGCCTGAATCCTCTCAGTCCGACATTTCGTCTGGCCCGCTTCTGCAATACAGATGCAAACATGCCTAATTATACACTTGGCGTACAATTATTGCTACACTTTTAGTACGTAATGGATTTAATTTTGAGGGAATTTATAAAAAAAATATTCCTTGAATTCACTGTAAGTTGCTTTGGAAAATATTATCTAGGAAATTAATAAATTGAATAATGCTACTGAGTAATAAGGGGGAAAATTCACATAAGACACCAAACACACACACATACACACTCCCACACTTTCCCCATACGTTTAGTGTACTTTTCAAGCTGTTCATGATTACTAGATAGGGATTTTTTAAATATAAATTTCACTGACAAAGACAGCACTAAGTAACTAGAGAAATGTATATTCCTGATAGAAATTTCCATGCCATGATCTTTTAAAATATCACTTGAGTTGATAGTTTAAGATATCACTTTTCAGTTTTTCAGGCCTGGAAATCACCAGTTGAAATTGCTTGATGTTTCCATGACCATGGAAATCCTAAAAACAATTAAAAAGAGCATTTTTGAAAATATGATTGTTAGAAAAGCAAACTCTTTAAACAGCCTTCAAATTTTTTATTTTATTTTTTATTTTTTAGAAATTTCACTCACAAAGAGCAATTCTATTTTAGATATGATATATGTCTATATAAAATTGCTGGATATTTCCATGACCATGGAAATTGTGAAAAGAATTAACAGTGGGATTTCTGAAAATAGGATTATTGGAAAAGCCATCTCATTAAACAGTCATCTAAAGAAATCTCATCACTTGCGGTAAGAAATGCATCATGAAGATTCTTAATCTTGAAACTTCATCTAAGCAAGGAAAATATGAGGTTTTGAAATGGCAAAGCTGAGTGTCGTGTTCCAACATGTAGGCACTTTGTATGAATACAGAGAGTATTTAGTCATCCTAGTCAAATAAACAACACTTACAAGTTGGACCTCAGTGCTGGACTGAACCCAAGAAGTAGGGAGGATAAAAACCAAGTTTAGTCCTAAAATTCTTGCATGATACATACTTGAAGATATGACATCAGATAGACGTAAGTTTAGCAAGCACACAAAGACAAATTGCAAATCTGCCCTATGCATGCCTGTGAGCAGATGCTCTTAAATCATCCATGATGCAGCAATGAGAAACACCTGTTGTATCTGTGAAGTCTGTGACCGATCGACTGGAAGAGACAGGTGGGCTGCAGTCAGCCCCCGACAACACAAGAGTTAATTATACTGACATATACAGAACAACCAAACTTCAAAACATCAGGTTTTAATCTGACCTTTTTACTGTAGAACATATAGAAACAAGCCTTCAGACAAATTATATATAACAATAAAAATTATATATATATATATATATATAATATTCACAATTTATTAAATTTACATATGTATCTGAACTCAAAAATCAATGCTTTACTGTCAAATGTACATTTCTATGTGACAAAATAGGCAATATTTTGGTTAAATGCCTGTCTTTGTTAGTCTGGAGCCCTAATAAAGCTAACTTTTCATTCGTTTTTAATTATTAATTTTCTATTTCAGTTTGCTAAAGAGGATTTTTGTTTGTAATGTATATGAACTTTACGCTGAGTAAATAATGGTACTTTAACAAAAGTTTCTATTTAGCTGTACACAACCTGAAATATCTAAAGAGATTTTGTTAATAGACACCAAATAGTGTTTTTCCTAAAAACAGTGATGGCAGCAATCATTCCTGTCACCTTTAACTGACAGTTTAACACGGTCCAGTCTAAGAAACTGATGATGCTGCAGGCTGACCTTGACTTAAAGCCAGTCAATCTGCCTTTCAGTATGTAAACACAGCCTGCAAAAACTTACATGCATACCAATGGGCATACGCGTTCCCTTGGTAGTTTGCTCTAATGCTCCAGGGACTGTATATTCTTTCTAGACTGACATGCACACAGATGTGTTGATTTGAGATCAGGCACTTTTTTGGTGCCAACAACACATAAAAGACAAAACCGCATCCTAATTTGAAAAATGGTGAGGAATGTGAGGCTTAAGCTGCCACAGCAGATTCAAACACATTAAGCTAAATGCTAAAGGTGTAATATATATGAGCAATATCACATATCACATGAGTAGGAGTGCGATATGGCTCACTTCCTTCCGCCACGGATTCAAATCTCAAGTTGAGAATTTAACAGATGAGCCCAAGCCTCTGTTACTAATTCGAAAATGTCACTTTAGAACTAGTAACGAAGGAACACTGAGTTGCTTCGTTGAAGTTAAAAGCTATTATATGTAAGTATTGTGTAAAATATTATAAAGCTATATGCTAAAAATATTACGTAGATTATTATGAGAGAGAGATCGAATGGGCGAGCATGATTACCTGCATCTGATACAGCATTAATTCTTTAGGTCAATCTCATATTAATAATACGCTGAGGAAAGCGATATCTTTGTCGCAGTATCCTTTCAATGGATATGGGTATTTCCCATGACAACGCTGGTCAATTTGGTTACATCTTAAAAGGTGTTGTTGAAAGTAAAAATAATGTCCTTGCTTATAACCTTGTTTCAGTCCCTTTTAATATAAAAGTATTTGCTACCAACTCACCCATAAAGACAGTCTCTTGTCGCTATCTAAAGGCGTAAATATGTAACCTGCACTAAAGCCAAAATCACCATCACTAACACATAGACCGTTACTCAATACCAAATACTATTTTTAAATACTAAAATACTACTTTTATTCATACAAAATATTATTTATTGAACTATAATATTTAATAACCAACAATAGTTACTGAGCAATTCAGTCAAAAGTACAAATACAGCGCTCTGATACAGAATTAAAGTTATATTAAAATATAAAGTTATAAAACTTTGCCAAAACTATTTGTTCTGAGACAAAAGATTGCCTTAGATATACCCAAAACTAATTATAGAGACATTAGAGCCAGCGGCAGATTCCAGATGAACTGGCCGAGGTTAGGCTGTTCTCGGCGGGTACATGAGCACTGAACGCCCACTGACACCCTGGAGCTCAAATCTCCGAAAACGCTGAAGCAAATTTTCAGATAGGCTCTATCTTTCTAAATAAACCACATATTTGAATTTTAAACAACTACATAATCTAGTCTAAAATCTCTTAAAACTACATTCCATGACACAACAACAGTAGTATTTGTAAAATTATAGTGGGAAATGCCGCAAGCGTAATACAAATGGTGAAACGGTCATAGCTCATACCTTTCATACCTGTCAGCTCTTTGACCTCTGAAACCAGTGTTGGCGCAGGAAGAGGCTGATCAATCCTCACCAAGTTTTTACCTGAAATTTCAATATAAAAAAAACCCCAAAAACATTTACATATTTGTTATTAACACAAACACTCAAGGAACAGTCTAGCTTACTGCCACTTATGTTTAGTTTTGTTCTGGCTTCATGTTTTTGAATTAGGTCTTTTATTTTGATATGTGCTGTCATTTTGAAGTTCTTGTTCCTAGTTCCTGTTGCCTTGTTCATGTTCTCTCATGTTCCTGTTTCCTTTCTAGTTTTCAGCACTTGCCTTCGAATATGCCTACTTCTCTAAATAGTATGCAAAAAGAGTAGTATTCATAAAACAGTAGATGAAAAGTACCCAGATAACCTACTACTGATTCTGTAGTGTGCAATTTACTATCCCATGAGGCCACAGGAGAGGAGTCACGAATGCCAGGTAAGCAACGCAACTGATGCCTTAGGTCACACGACAGTGCCAACATGGAGGATGTATACATCCAGATACATTCATACTAAACACATTCATAAAGATTGTTTTAAAGAAGTCATTTAACCATGTGGTACCTACTCAGTCAGTATGCGACTTCGGACAAAGCGCAGGTTTTTCTTGATTTAGGATTAGCTTTCTTGTGTATAGACCTTAGTCAGGGTTGCGCCATATTCAGTTTTTGACAGGAATGAAAACAAGGCTGTGAAGGATAGAATTACAGTGTTCAGTTATAGTGTTATACTGTTGTTTAACAACATATTTTTCAGCTGATGATTGCACAGACTCGTTTTCATCCACATAAAATTCAATATGGCATCTATCCTGGCCAAGGTATATCGCCCTCTTGTCTAGATTTGTCTTTATGTAACTACATTTGGTGAGGTTTATTCAAGTTATGTCATGTTCATGGTTTGTGCTCTTTTGTTTATTATTATTATTATTATTAAACTGCACTTGAATTCATAACCTTGATTAGCCTTGAATGGACATGTTAAACTTATTAGGTTTCAGTAATTTAAGCTGATTTATTCTGAAATGAAAAAAAAATGTTCTCACATGCAATTCAAGATGCCTCAATGGTTTTCAGAAGTTATCACACAAATGTTTCTGATGTCCACTGACCTTTGCATCGGCCCCTGTGGGCAAGGGTGAGAGTGCGGTCCTTGCATTTCGCCCTCTCCAGGTCACAGTTGGTATCATAACTGCGTCCGTCTGACCCACACACAGGCTTGCCGTGATTCCTGGAGCATGCAGGGGAACATGGGCTCTCTCTGTCCCCTATAAGCCACTGCACACACATGTACATTTATATGAAGTTCATTTAAATAGAGCAGTGAGGGCATGAAAGTATAATAAGCCATGGAGCACTTGACAGAATACCCTGACTAGACTCTAATGATTGAGCAATAAATTAAACAGAGCTGCTGAGCTTTAAAACAGCTCAATGAGTTTCACAGGTTTTAGTAGCAGGAACACTCAGATCATTTGGTGCAATTGCCATGAATCATGAATCTGAAAATAGCTCAGCTGAAATATCTATCTATCTATCTATCTATCTATCTATCTATCTATCTATCTATCTATCTATCTATCTATCTATCTATCTATCATCTATCTATCTATCTATCTATCTATCTATCTATCTATCTATCTATCCATCCATCCATCCATCCATCCATCCATCTTTTTCTGGTTACTGGTTCATTTGTAACTTCAGTTTTGAAATTCTGATATATTAAATTCAGTTGTCTCACAATAGACATGCCTGACTAATGGTTAGTAGTTGATTTGATTTATTACAGATATTACTGGAAAGAAAATCCCTTTCCTTTCCAGTCCATTTAAGTCTTAGAGCAGCAATGATCTTTTTAAGCAGAGCTGCTTGCTAGCCTAGTAAAACATAAATATTTCAATTTTCATTTATTTTTTTCAAATTCCATAGACTGATTTTTTGCTTCAAGTCAACTTGACACTCCATTCACAACTAATTTTACTTCCAAAATGTGTTGTATTTACAAGTGGGACTGGACTTAATTTTACTCTTAGTAACTGATTAGATGAAAATATGAAAGTAGTATTCCATACCAGAATTTTATATCCATGAAATAATGTGCACTCATGAATCATGATCAATAAGACCAGGAATGTGCATTATAAAGTAAACAATATCATTTCTGATTTCATATTTACTTTATTAAAAGATTTGTTGATGAAAGAGTCAAATAAAACTATTATTTTCTTATTCTCCCTCACATTGACATTCATCAATTGTATCTTCTTTTCTTTTCACTTAACTGCATTTATAATGTAACAGGCCAACTCAAATACATAATATCATTCTTGAATTTCCACTATTTCAGAAGGGCACATATTTCCCCAACTTTTGAGAGGGATAGAAGAGTCAGAACAGTTTAGAGGTAGAGAGAAAGAAAAGCCAGCTTAACTCAGTGTAGATATATGCTGGCCAGCTACCTAGTGCACAACAAATTTGCTATAGATTATGCTGTAGCTGCTGGACCATCATGCAGTGCGGCTTCTGACAGTGGCAGTGGTCTCACAGCACAGCAGGTACACAAAACTGGAAAACCTCTACTGGAAAAAGGGTAGCTTTAGCCAGAAACACAGGGCACATTTTCCATTTTAACCAGACCCATCTGAATAAACAGAGCTGACCATTTCTGATCACACACACACACACGCATATATACAGTACACTGCAAACAACAAAAGGTTGCTTCAGGACTGGATCTCTTGAGTTGAGCAATTAAGCAAATGGAACCAAATGATGTCACTAATATACTAGACATGGAGTGAATCAGTCTGAATGTCTGATGACAGAAAGACCAGACATTTTTTTTTTTTTTTTTTTTTTCCAGCTGAGAGTATGACATTATTATATCTGGTTCCTTTATACTGTACTAAATGGTGCTTATATATTAATTCTATTTTAGATTAGTATACTACATTAGTTTATTGTTTTGTTTTTAATACACACTAAATGTAATTCATTCACAAGTTTCCATGTATATCACAATGCATACTTTTTAATTCTCAGTTGGGTAAATAATCCAGAACAGCCACATTCAAAATAAATGCCAAAGCAAATCTTTAGTGTTGTTTAAGACAGGCCAAAATATTCCTGGTGAAAGCTGCCCTGTCTAAGTAGCACTATAAAAGCTGCATCCAAAGCAAGCTGTTTTAAAGGTGATTTAGAACTGAGTACACGTCCAGATAGTGAGTTGCCTATTTGTCCATTTTCTGTGAAGGAAAATAGGAAAAAGAAAGCAACAGGAAAAGCTTCCATAGACAAACAGTTGTAGTCTCTCTCAGAAAACTCTGATTACCATAATTCATCTTGACTACATTTAGTGAAGCGTTCTGTATGATTACAACTCAATACTCAGTTGTACGACCTAAAGTGCACTAAGATACTGTCATAATTTTTCACACTCATGTTGTCAACCTGCATGATTTTATTCTGTCTGTGAAACAAAAAAAATGAGATATTTTGCAGAATGCCCAGGCTTTTGAACTCCAAAAACGACTTGAAAACCACTAAAAAGAACTTGTTGAAACAAATTCAAAGTTTTACTTTAAAATTTAATTGATATTTAATATTTTTGTTGTGCTTTAAAGAAGTACACTTCTTTTGATGTTTTGACTAAAGTTAAAAAAAATATACTAAAGCACATGTAAAGTACATGATCATAATTTTAACTGTAGTGTACAATATTACATTTGAAGTTAAATGTACTAAATTGCGACTTCATTACAAATGTGTAATTACAAATATATCTAAAGACATAACATTTAACATAAATTTAAACTATAATAAATTTTCATTGAATTGTAAACATAAGAAGGGGCTTTGAGAAGTCCACTGACATGGTGCAGAGGACACATTTGTGCATCACCTCGTATTGAAAGCATACTGATATATGACTAAGTCTGTGAACATGTGTTTATTTGTAAAATATGAGCTTAAGTATAACAGACTGTTTAACTGTATAACTGGAAGTGAAATGAATCACACCCATTCTGTCAGTTTGTGTGGGCAGGAGTTTAGTTAAGCATAGAACTCAGAGGAGCACAGAAGCCTACACAACAAAAACCTCTTTTGCCATTGTCACATTTAACAATTTATAATGTCCCCAGAAAGTATTTGTAGATTTTGGGACACTTAAGTCACACATTTAAAAATACATTGCATTAGATAACAAAATATCAAACCAAATGGCATTTACAAACAACTGATTCTAAAACTTCTCTTACAACTAACATTTTTTGCAGTTACTTTCAAAAAGTGGCCACAAGGCACTTTAAAGGGTTAGTTCACCCAAAAATGAAAATTCTGTCATTAATTACTCACCCTCATGTCGTCCTACACCCGTAAGACCTTCGTTCATCTCCGGAACACAAATTAAGATATTTTTGATGAAACCTCATGGCTCAGTGAGGCCTCCATTGCCAGCAATGTCACTGAACCTCTCAAGATTCTGAAAGGTATTAAAGACATATTTAAAACAGTTCATGTGAGTACAGTGGTTCTACCTTAATCCTGAATCAGTGGTTTGGAGCGCCAAAGTCACGTGATTTCAGTAAACGAGGCTTCGTTTATGCAATCCGAACCACTGATTCGAAACAAAATATTCATAAAGCTTCGAAGCAGTGTTTTGAAATCGGCCATCACTAGATATTGTTTAAAAGTCTTTTTTTTTTTTTTTTTTTGGCGCACAAAACGTATTATCGTTTATAATATTACAGTAGAACCACTGTACTCACATGAACTGTTTTAAATATGTCTTTAGTACCTTTCTGGATCTTGAGAGGTTCAGTGACATTGCTGGCAATAGAGGCCTCACTGAGCCATCGGATTTCATCAAAAATATCTTGATTTGTGTTCGGAAGATGAACGAAGGTTGTGGAACGACATGAGGGTGAACAATAAATTACATAATTTTCATTTTTGGGTGAACTAACCCTTTAAGTGGATGTATAAAGTCAATTCCCTCAAGTTCAAACAACAAGCAGAGGGACCAATATGAACAAGTTCCACTAATACCTAGCTGACAAACAAAATATATTAACATTTTTGTCAGTTTTACCATAATCTCTTTTGTACATTTATTTGTTTTTGTAACTAATATGATGATATTCACACATTTATAATTGTATTTAGTTGTAGCGTAGCTGCCTAAATATCTTTTGGGGTCGCTGTATGTAATTTATTATTGCATTGCAAAGGTTTCTCAATCAGTACACATCTTTCTTATAGAGTGAAATATCTGTTCAGTAGTCAGCAATCCATTAATCCCACTAGTTCTCTGACACCGCTAAACTCATATGTAAATCTTTAATACAATCCTCTTGTTGATTAAACAATTTGTCAAGCACATTTTCCTAATTAAAAGTGATCTCCAAAAATTTTCTTGTTTTTCAGTCTGGGGGTTATGACTAATGTTTCTTCTTAGCACTCTATTTTGAGAACAAGGATACTCTTAACTTTTGCCTGGACTCCTCACAATAAAGTGAAGATTTCTGGAAGAGCTGGAGACACCAGAGAAATCTCATTGCACAGATGGATTTTTATTCTTGGCAGGCGTGTGTGTATGTGTGTGTGTGCATGTTTGTATGTGTGTGTTTGTATGTGTGTGTGTGTGGTTTTTACAAGGAGTGCCAGAGCTACTCACAATAACGTGTGAAGCACTCATTAACTTTAGGAAGAATAACAGCAAAAATAACGGGCAAAAGCGGACTTCTGATTGGCTGCAACAGAAATAGCGGGCCTAGCCAAGTGTAGCTGGCATCCCTCAAAAAGTTACAAAAAAAAAACAAGTGCAAATTCTGTTTCAAATTAGAACTCAATTTCAAACAATATTTTGCAGATTTTCAACTTATGAGGTTGTTACACTTAAATATGTAATGACCAATGTTTATGTAATAATAGTGAAAAAAGATCTTTTAGTGCATACAGTACATGCAAATTGGAAAGCAGACAGAGTGTGAGAAACTGGTTATGCAAACTTCAAATCCCCTCCTAAAACAGCTTTGCATTATTAAATAACAACTGTCAGATTTCATACGAATAATATCTGAAATCATAATCCCTCTTCTCTGATCATTAGACTAATTAAATCCAGGCTAACAGGAAATCCGCTTCCTGAACTTCCTACTTTGTCACTCTAATGATACAACTTGGCTAAGGAACAGTCATATTAGTTCTTCTGGTGAATCTCACTTAATGTCTGATCATCCACACACACACACACACACACAAAAAAAAAAAAAAAAAAACAGGAAGGAATTTGAGGAACAAACTGGCTGGTCACGTCAGTCAAGCTCACATCAGTATTATGAGCCGCTTTATCATGTTGCTCAGGAGCTAATTATCCTGCTCCATCCACAGTCAGGACTTGGCATTCTGATATTCATCTTTGAATCAGACTCATTTATCTTGAATTATGTTGTTACATTAAATTATTGTCATTAAGAACATAAATGATATCTGCAATGCGTTCTGTTTACCATAAGGGGGTTATCGCTGCTCTCCCTGCTCTTATCCATGCTAGGCTGTATGGATAGGCGCGGAGTTCTTGTCCAGAACAGAACCATACCGCCAATCCAAACTTACGCTAATTGTCAATCATCATTGATGATAGTGGTCTTGACAGAAAATATGGTATCTGTAAAAAATATCATGTTTGCTACCAATTTCTATTCCGCATTTCAGTTCTGAACATCAAAGTAATGAATGGCCTTGACACAGTGCCCTCAATTACTATCAATTAAACTATTCATTGAGTGAATTCCACTTTCTATGTCTGGATTTATTAAAATAGACAGTCTGGTTCTTGGACCAACAAGGCTGGATCTGATTCATGGTTAATCCCAATCTATGGTTTGGGGTGTTTAGTCTTGGTCTGAGTTCTAGGGGTTCTGGTTTTGTTCTGGGTCTTGTATGGTCTGTTCTGAACTCTATAGCTGACCATACAGCACATCAATGAAGTCATCATGGGAAACTGATTGATTGACAACTGCTGAAACCATATAGAAAGTATGAATTAGTATTAGCCATAAATCCCTGTTTGTTTTCACATTTTATTATTCAATGGGAGAAAATAATACTTTTGGTTTGAAAGTGAAAAAAGTGAAAGTGACATGTGAAGGTCAAGTATAGTAGCCCATACTTGGAATTTGTCCTTTGCATTTAACCCATCCAGTTGGTGCACACACATTAGGAGTATTGAGTAGTGAACACACACTGAAAACTGTGGACACACACACCCGGAGCAGTGGGCAGCGATTGGGGAATAGGTTCCTTGCTCAAAGGCACCTCAGTCATTTCCTGCCGGTATTGAGAATCGAACCCACAACCTTTAGGTTACAATCTGACTCTCTAACCATTAGGCCACAGCTGCCCCCAATTGTCTACACTATTGGAAATCACTAATTTCTTCAAAATGCCGATCTAGATTTCAGAGACACATTCAAACACACAACAATAAACATTTTTTTTTTTTTTTTAACATTCCTTTGTAGGAATTTGTTGTTTACCAAATGCTTTTGATAATATGTCCCAGAGCTTGTAGCAACAAATGAAAACCACTAAATGTTGTTTGTTCATTTCAGTAGCACAATAAGTTCTACAGACATCAGTAAAACACACTTTAGGATGCCAATACGGCAAATTTGTGACATGCTTTTTAGTTGATGAAACCTGCTATGTCATGACTAATGGCTGTCCGGTGAGGAAAAAGAGACACTATTTTATCGGGCTGTAATTGAAGCCTCTGGGAGGCTGGTAATCTCTGGTATTTTCTCAAAGAAAGCCGTATCATTAAATGCTGATAGCCACTGCTATCTCTCCACAGCAAAATGCCATAGCACTGACCCAGAACACATTCTCTCTGTCAGAAAACCTTCCTTATCCAAATCCCAGCTGTCGCTCACTGTATATCAAGCACACAGCACTGCTTTTGGCCCACACAGGGAGAACAGCCTTTTGTCCCCTGACTCTGTCTCCCAACTTGTTGTCTATCTCCCTCACACACACATTTTCTCTCTCTTTACTTGACTATCTAGTTCTGTCTTGCTCACACTATCTCTCTCGCTCTGTCCGCTCCAGTCCTTGTCCAACTCTGCTGTCTGCCTAGTGTAATTTAGTCTGGAAAGATGATGCACACACACACACACACACACACACACACACTATAGGGGTTGTACTCAATGGTTGTGCAACAAATACTCATTAGTCGTCACTTTGACGCACTGGGTTGTACATATTTTTTCAGGCTCTTTTGTGTCGCTTGGTATTTTTCATGTGACTGACATCACAAGAACTTCTGTAGAAAGATCTCTTGTAAATGTCTTAACACGTGTTGTAGGCTTTTTGGTTATGCTTTATTTTAAGGTGGCATTATTACAGTGTTATTACACAAATAAATACTAAGTAATAATAATTAACTACAAGTACTTACTATAGGTTTAAATAATATTACATGAATTATTCCACTAGACTACACTTGGAATCTTTCATTTTGCAATTCTCACGCATATATCCCAGTCTATTTTTGCAAGGTTGCTTTAAAACACATTTTCATCCTTTAAAATCTTTACCAAGATATAAAATAATTTCAACCATTGTAAGGAACAACTTCACAATATAGTAATTCTGCCTGAAATCAGAGATGTTACCAAATTAAATGACAGCCATACACTATATTTCTAATACATTGGTATATGTGCTAGACAACATTATAAATACAATAAAGCTAGATCTAAATCCAGAGGATCACTTGTATCATAGTGTATATCGTCATATTGCCTAACCACAAAAATTTGCTCTATGGTAAAATCATTATAGACATAAAAGTATGACTTTCTATAAAGCAGCTTCAAACGATGCGTATTGTGAAAAGCGTTAAACAAATAAATTTGACTTCATTTTTAATTTGTCAAAATGACAAAAAAGCTGTTTGAATAGCTTTTCAGTCTAATTGCACCAGAGTTTATTTGCAAGCGGACTGAGCCCTACCTATTTAGCGGTAGGGCTCGTGCCAAGGTTCGAATGGCAGCATTCACACTTATTCAAGTGAACTGCACTAACAGGGTAATCGCGCTAACCAGATTTCATTTTAATTGAACCAAGCCTGCCAAATGTGAACACACCCATAGTGCACATAGCCAATTATAGTGATTCTGGCATGATTTTTATCCAACATGTCCTCCAATCAATACACCCATATAGGTCATTTGTCACTTCCCTAAAATACGACCCATAGAAGCGTTTGCTAAAGTTGCGCCCCTATCGACAACAGGACACTTTAATTTTAATGCATTGGACCCTTTTATCTGCGTCATATTTCGGGTTTCGCGTAGCTCAATTGGTAGAGCATTGCAATATACAACAATATGCAATCATGTGATCATGCGATCGTGAGTTTGATCCCAGGGAACGCAGGTGCTCATAAAGTCACTAAGGCTAGGTTTAGGGTTGAGGTAGGTGTAGTCGTTAATAAAAAAATGAGTTTTGCTAAATAGAAATAGGACAAATGGCGGGTAAGGGACCGTGTAAAAAGTCCACACATTGCATTTAAATGAACACGCATTTTGATAATGATGGTTAAACGTCATTTCATGACGACAGACGTAACACGACACTGTCATTATTTTTTACATCAGCTAGAGGGTGCATGACTTTAAAACGTAAATATAGGTCATAATAAGATGCTTGAAAAAACGACCTATAAGGACATTCTTTTTTTATGACAGTACAAGTTGTTTGAATTGAAAGTGAAAGCTCATCTCTGCTGTGTGGGCCTTCTCTATGTCAACAGAGTGTTGAACAGTGAAGCCTGCTGATGCTGTACAGTGTATCATGATTTATATACAAGGTAAACAATGAACTGCTGACTGACTACTTTTCTAGAATATTAGATGCCCGGTCAAAATTAGTACTCGTGCAACATACACCTAACAATCACTCTTTCGAAATACATTTAGATAAGAACCTGCAAATACATGATTCCCACATAAACTCTCTCTCACACACACCCACAAACACACACAACACCAACACCTGCATCATTGGGTCACTGGGTGTGATGTGGGCCGCTCCAATAAAAAAGCAGAGAGGAGGGGGGGCCGGGGGCTTGGCGCTCATCTGCGGAGTTGGGAGAATGTTGTCTTGGCATGGAACTCGCACTCGCCTAGCTGTGTTTGTTCTTTACATGACTTTACGAGGTTTCAGTGATGTACTTGAGCAGGTATGTTGTATACACCACTTTCCCAGGCCACCTCCATGTGTCCATTTTTCAATCATTGTTATGTTATGTTAGGTTCGTTTTTTTACAGGGCAGCTTGACCAGAATACCATGATGATTTGTTTGTGTGGATAGCTATTTCTGAGAAATGAACGTTGTGGGAATGCTAATGTCGTATCTTTTAATTGAACTACTGAATGAAAACAGATTAGACTATGTTTTTGTCATGTTGAAAAAAGTTTGCACTCTATTAAGTCCATACTTCAAAGGGAAGGGAATATTAAAGTGCTCTAAATAGGTCTTGTACGAATCATGATTGTTTTCTTGAAAGTTGTTGGAAGAAAAAAAAAAACTTTAAAGCATAAGAACAATGATAAAAGAGTATTTCAGTTAACCCACAAATCTGCCAATGACTAAAGTCTATAATAAAAGCATTCACTTTGTCACAAGAAACCAATTTAAAGTCACTGCAATGCATGAGTATAGGTCATTAACTTAACAACTTTAAATTATTGTTACCAAATTATATACAAGTATGAACTACTGTAAAAGGAATGAATGTGAATGTACTGGTTACTTTCTGATCTGCACTATTGGCAACTGTTATTACACAGTAATACTGTATATTATTATATTTTAATTTTGAAAAAAAAAAAAAAATTGTTAACTTAAAATGTGGTAGCATCTAACCGGGTAGCATCTAAATTTAGTCAACAATATTATTTATCATCAGTGAGTCAAACAAACAAATAGACAGACAGGTTAGACAGATAGATAGATAGATAGATAGATAGATAGATAGATAGATAGATAGAATTTTAAACAAGTTTATTTGGCCTTACACATTGTGTTTTGTAATAATAAAAAGGGGTGCACATAAATTTTTTGGTCTTGTTCTCAAGGGAGTACCTGGAGATGTTGTTTGGTACTCACACTTTATGCGACACACTTATCCTAAAAGCTGTCCTCATCACTCGAACATGGCAGATGATGATAATGATTTTTTTTTTTTTTTTTCTAACATTAATGACACAGATAACAGCAAAGGCTGCTGTCACTTTAAAAAGGAAAGCACGGACCGAATAACTGACACACATCCGGTTTCTTTCTCAACTGTTCACTTATGACATAACCGAGAGAATACTTGCCGAGACAGGTATTTTGACATAATTTCGTGTGTATGTGTCCGTTAAAGCGCAAGTAAACGCGAAAGAGGAATTAATTTGGTGTTCGAGCGCTGACTCTCTCTCTCTCTTTCTCTCTCTCTCTCTCTCTGCATGCGCGCGTTTCGGGGATGTGAGGCTGTGCGCACAGATAACAGCTCGCGAGTCCCGTTTTTCGCCTCTTCTTCCGCTTTTTAAATCGTTTAAATGTGTTAATTGGCGAGGCAAAACACGTTCAAATGATAAACTTTCACTCTATGATGGTTAAATGTAGCAGTTAATCCGCGAATCACATGCGTGCCGAACCGTTGGACCTTATCTGTACGGATCACGGATTAACAGCGATCCGTTGCACACCTAATAATTTAAAGAACACACTTATCATCATGATTGCTATCTTACCAGAGATGGAGAAAAATCCTACCCCAGTAAGTAAATGTGTCCCTGTGTCCCCGGTCCTCAAAAATGTTGGTACTCAAAAGCACTTCCCTCCATGTTGGTAACTTGTGCATCGTTTATTTATTTATTTATTTATTTTTACCGCGCATGCGTACCTGCGTACCATTTATGTGCACCCCTGATAATAAAAATAAAACTACACTGTTCGTGTCAGCCCAATGCTAAAGTCAAATTCATCACTATGTTTAACTCTAATAATGTGATTTAATTCACCATTAAACTACAATGACAATGTGTTTCCTGTTGTGGTACTCAAACTTTGAAGTTTTATTTCTGTTTTTCTCTGTTGTCCTTTTAAACACTGATGTCAAGCTACCATGAACATCAAGTTTGTCAGACTGTTAACAAGTAAATAACAGTGAAAGTTCACAGTGACCTTTGCACAGGACAAGATTAAAGGTGATGTGCATCATTTGTTTGATGCTAAAATACTTTAACCAGCCTTATACAGACTGACAAGTCTAAGAAAGGTTGATTCACTGTGGCATTATAAACACACAGCAATCTTGGCTCAACCAATCATGTGAGATTGGGGGCTGGACTATCTGTTTGTCCAGACAATGGCAGACGAACGCAGTGTTGTTTATTTGGAAACTTGTATATTATGATTATTTATGAAATTCCATTTGGTGATGCTAGCAGAAGAAAAATTATACTTTAACCCAAAGATCTTAAAATGAATAGACCAATGCCTACTGACAGTCGGTATATTCACCGTGCTCAGACGCATCACTGCATGTTGACAGAATTGAATCCTCAGAAAATATTATCTTCTAAGTCTGCGGCATGTCAGAATTGGCTTGGTCAAAGAGCTCTGAATTACTGTGACTGGAAAAGTGTGCTAAATTCATGTTAAATGTGGAAAAGGAAACCTAAAATCCCTCTACTGTCAAGGGACGCTTCCTTTCTTTCTTTCTTTTTTCTTTTTTCTATATAAACCCAATCACCCAATTGGCTTTCAGAAAAGAGCTTGATCCTGTTATTGGCCCAAATACATCTTCCAGCCCAGCACAGCAGCCATAAATCCTCATGAAACTTTGGGTTCTTGGAGCTGACAGGATTCAGAGATAAGATTTTACAAATGAGGCACAGAAGGGAGTATAACTTTTGAAGCATTTAACTTCAGATTTTTTAATAGCTTTTTTAACACAACCTTTCTGGCCTCCTGTAATGATTAAATGAGGATGATGAAGGATGTTTTAGCACTGCGGAGATATTTCTGCACTGTTTTCTGCTGTTGAGCACACATGTACATGCACACACACGCACAAAGACACACACACACACACACACACACACAGACGCACGCACTCTATATGCTACTATTACAGTACATTTCAATCTGTAGAGTTCTTGCCAAAATAAAACAAGTAAGCAGATATTATATCACAAGAGATAAAAGTCTGTGAATGTTAATGGCAAGAAAAATAAGAAAGCGGCTGCATAAGTACAGAAAAATGGCAAAATCATTAAAAGGAAATAAGTCATTAATGACAAAGATTATCTAGCACACTTCTCAATTCTTCTAAACAGCCCTTAATAACGAGCACCACAATTTAATCGCACATAACTTAATTTCTTTCAATAATCATGCAGAAACTCTGGTGCTGTTATCAAAATGCGTAATTGTTTCTTATCCATAATTAAGAAAGAAATTTAGATGCATGGCTATAAATGTGTGTGATGCGAGTTAGGTACAGCTGAATAATTGAATTCCCAAGGAATTTATTTTAATACACTTTTAAAACCTAGTTATGTATCTCAATGAGGTACAAAGTGTTCCATGCAGATTAACTGGTTCGGAAAATATTTCCTGAAGACAAAAATGTGATGTTTTTGTACCTTGCTGTTAGAACCTTCTCAGCAAACAATTCTTTAACTTCATCTTTACTTTGTTCACTTTTGGAGATACACACAATTGTGGTGTGCTTTTAGGGTGTGTGTGTGTGTGTGTGTGTGTGATTTTTATATTGACCACCCCCTCCAACCACAAGTATTACAATACCTCAGCAGCATCCACAAATTTCTCTCTTCTGCTCTCTTTCTGATTTGTACTCACTTTCACTCTCAATGGTCAATCTCAATGGTCTCAGTGCACAAATGAATGGACATTTACCACAAGAGCTCTGCGGCAATCTTCAGAAACCATTCTTCTGTCTGAATTGCTCAAATACTTGAGGACATAAAAGAATGCTGCGGCAATTTGATTTCTGGGGCAGGTTTTCATGCTTTGACCGGTTAGTGTTATTAATAACGTATCCATGTTCCTTTAATTGTCATTTTTTAAACGTTACTAATCCTAAAACAAGAAAGGATGTTAAGGTTATCAATTCACCACCTTGACACAAACTTAGTAATCCCGACAGACGCATTTGCATTTTTTGGGAGGATCATTTATTAAAGACATCATATAGCTCTACTATTCAAATCTGCAAACTGATTCAGCCGCAGAAAGAAATACTCCACACAGTTGTCTTTGTTGAACTCGTATGAAATGCTGCATTGGAAAGGCAATGGTCCTCTTTTCTATGGGCACAGAGGGGTGCACAGGAAGCAAAAGACCTTTATGACAAAAGGTCAATGGGTGTACTCAAGTCTCACTGACAATGTGCCTCAGCAAGCAAAACCCAACTATTCAGCTGAATCACTAAAAGATGCTCTGACGTTGGGTTATTATGCATTCTAGAAAGTTTAGTTAATCCTTCTAAGAACTAATATGTATAAAACTAGTAGTAAGTAAGGATAGAAAATGAGTTACCCTGGTATTCAGGATGCAATATACTTTAAGTCAGTGTCACTGTATAAGGCAACAAAAAGATGCTGTAAAATTTTCAGTGGTTTATTGTGCATATGTCTAGTTAATCTTTCCTAAAACTAATATTTATATCACTAACAAGTAAGAACAATGGTCAAAACTATATTCTGTGACATATGTTTGGGGCACTTTAATTTAACGGCATTATCGAAATTTCCATACATAGAAACACTGCATCAGAATATTGACTTGCAATCTTGCATTATTATTTTATCATAATGAATTGACATGGATACAGTATAAGCAATTTATGTGTCACATTGACAACTTTAAATGACGCACTAAAGTTATCAGAATGACAAATGCGTAAATGTGCGCAGCTGAACACATGAGGCGGAGAGCGGCGTTACGCACGGACTTACCCGAGGACCACTGGACTTCTGCGCTGAGGCTGGTGGCAGGCACATCATCATCAGTAGCGCGTGAGAATACAAAAATACAAAAAGGACTAGATTGCGGCAATACATTCTGTCTGACGTTGAAGTATTAAGACAACTGACAGCCTACGGACAAGATTAACTTAAGAATTGGCAAAGGTCCCAAAGTTGCAGGAAATTCCAAAAGTTTGCTCCCAAATAAATTGGTCCTCAGCGGGTTTCTCCTTCACATGTGTGCGTTTTCATAGTGCCAGAGAGTACGCAGATAAGATGATGTTAGTCGTAGTGATACAGTCTTTCCACTACGTGGGATGTACTGTCCTTTCCAGAGCTACAGGTTGAATAGATTGTCTTACACTTTGGGACGCGTTTAAAACCTCAGGAGGTGGGATTGCTTGGCGTGATTGACAGTGGGAACGTCCAATGACAGCGCAGTTAGGCGGGGTGGGGGGTGCAAAAGTCCGCGGATTAATCATCAGTCCGCTTGGTTACAGCAAGAGTAATGACGCACAAAGCTTTCTTTGACACAACTTATTTCTTTTTTTATGGTTGTTTAATTAACGTTAAAGAGATTTATATTATTATTATTATTATTTTATATGAGGTAGCCCTCATATAAAAAAAATAATATAAATCTCTTTAAACATATGTGGCAGGTTGTCACATATGTTTAATCTTCTTCTTATTGTTATTAGCCTATGCGACTTCAGTTAAGGCAGTGGCTTTGATAAGCAATTGCTCCGTTGTTCAAATATTCTCGAATAAAATATAAAAGCTTTTATTGTTTTAAATATTGATATGTTGTGGATGTTTTGTTTTACATAAGATGGCATTATTTCAAAGAAAAAAAAGTCTAATCAAGTGATTATACATATCTTGACACCTTAACCCAACAATGGTGTGTTTTTAAAATGTATTTTATCATATACTTTATATATATATTTTACTAGTGGGTGCAGGACACTATAGTTCATTTATGTAAGTGAGGATAGCAAAATAAAGTAAACTGTAACATATTATATGCAAAAATTCTTCATACCAGTAACATTGATAAAAATTTGGGACCAAAAATTATTCAGACACTTTGACCTGACCATGTTTTGCTTAAGTGTTATCTGACATAATTAAGATTATTTTTTTCTGACACAGTTTAACTCTGAGATCTTGTCATATTTTATTAGCATTTTTTTTAAACTATAGTGAATAAACTGTATTAATGAATGAAATGTTCAAGGTGTCTAAATAAATTTTGGTTTGACTGTGTGTGTATATATATATATATATATATATATATATATATATATACACGTATATAACCCAATAATTCAGTAAATCCAATAATTAAATTCTACCATATTCAATTGCATTTTAAGGAGAAACAGAGAAAGAGAGACAAAGCTCTGGAAAGCAGGGCTCAGGTCTGCCTCCATGCGGTACTGCTATCAAAGATGTGGGATGTACCTTGATCTGCCGTTACGTTTCTGATGGGATCTCTCCCCGTGGGGCTCTGTTATGCCATGTTCCTCACCATGTCAGCTGGGCTCTGCCTGGCCAGGACTGTGTGAAGTTCTCCTGGGGGAGGGGTGAGGGGGGACAGGAGTGTCTAATGGAATGTTAACGAGATCACTTTATGTCCTGTATCCACTTTCCTCCTGCCCGCTCCTTTAACCATGTCCTCATACAAAACAAAGCCGCTTTCTGGTGTGTGAAAAAAAAAAAATTGTTGTTGGAGAAACGTTGACCAACACAGACGGCTGTTGTCACTTGGCTGGACTTGAAACAAATGTTTGACAAGGGGCAGAGAGAAAGGAGAGGGCGAACAAGCTGAAAAGGACTGTGCTGCCCAATTATCACACCGACCCTTTCCACAGATCCTCAATGGCGGTTCACTGTCTGTTTATAGCAAGCAAAGCCGACAGAAAATTAGCAGGTGTCTGTAGACAAGACCAGCCAGCCCAAACCAACGGGCACCCTGCCGACTCCAACGCAATTATTGCCAGGCTATGCACATTTCGTGGCTTTAATCAACACATCAGTACAGAGAAGAGGTCTCTTCCCCCACCCTTATGCTATTATGATGTCTAAGATAACCATGACAGGCCCGCTTCATCTTAAGTGTCCTTAATACCTTTGTACTTTAAATTGTGTGGTTCTAACTGCTGTTAAACCCATTTACAGCTTTTATAATTAGACATCTGGACCAAGCTTTATTGTGGTTTTACCAGCTTTCAGAGAAGTTAAAGTTTCAGTCCTGAGAGATTCCTTCAGCTAATGTCTTTGACAGCAATTGTCTTTTTAAAGGTGTACGGATCCTCACCAGATGTCTAATTAATCCATGAAATGTTTTATTATAGATGCACTTTTTTTTTTTTCTTTTCAGAAATGCATGGTTTCAATATGAGCGGCTAAAAGGAATTCTAAATAGAGTTCAAATATACTCTGTGTAAGTCTCTTTTATTTTGCTATGTAAATTCATTTGAAGAAATGAAAACAGACAAATGACTAAGTTGCTGACATTAAGTAAGTGTATATTAAGGGAATATTTCATGTTCTGTACAAGTAATGCTCAGATGACCACATTTGTGGCATAATGGCACAATGTTGATTACTGAGTACTGAGTATTAACTATGTGTACTTATAGGTTAGGATTAGGGTTTGATTTAGGGTTACTTGCAAAATTTACTGTTATTACTAGATGTAACGTAATGAGGACACTGTAAAAAAGTGTTACAAAAAAGAACCTTAAAAAAAAATAAAATTAAAGGCACTTACAATGTAAGTAAAAAGGGCCAATTTTGGAGGCTGTTTTAAAAGCTGTTTTAAAAGTACTTATATTGATTCTTCAGTTAAAAGTATTGTATTACTTGAGCTGTAAAGCTGTTTAAATCGTAATTTCAATAAAATTATTAAATTGAATAGAACTTTACATAGAAAAGTTAGTAAGCAGGTTTTTTTTTTTTTTTTTTTTTTTTGCGTGTTTATGTCCCATGTCTGTACTTTTAAAACTGTGAGTATTTTAACTTTTACAGATTCACTGGTCCCACTGACTTCCATTTATAAGCAAGATTTTTTTCTTAATAGAAGGGATAAGTGTAAATTATTTTTGTGGTAATGAACATTACTCCACAAATGCTGTCAGTGGAGCTTAACCAGTATAATACTCCTTTAATTTTACAGAAAATGAATAGGTAACACTTTTAAGGTGACATAGTTACACATGTTACATGTAGGTTACTTACTATCTGTAAATTATGCTTAATTTCAAACAACTAACCCTAAACCAAACCCCAAAGCCTAAACTACACTCTATAGTAAGTACATGTAGTTAAATAATTACTCGGTACTTATTTGTGCAAGTAACAAAGTCACCTTAAAGTAAAGTTTAACCAATTAAGCAGAGTTTTGACTAAGATGCATGAGTTTAACGAGAAATATTGAAGTTCATATCGAAATCTCAGACTTCTGATTGCAAATTTCAGTAAAACTTTACAATAAAGTCTCAGTTGTTAACATTAGTTAATACTGTATATTAACTAACATGGACTAACAACGAGCAATACATTTGGTACAGTATTTATTATCTTTGATAATGTTAGTTATTAAGAATGTTCATGTTAGTTCACAGTGCATTAATGTTAACAAAAACAACTTTTGATTTTAATAATGTATGAGTAAATGTTGAAATTAATCTTATAACTAAGATTAATAAAAGCTGTAGAAACTTTGTTCATTCTTAGTTCATGTTAGTAGTTAACTAATGTTAGTTAATAAAACCTTGTTGTAAAGTGTTACCCAAATTTCTTAGAAAATCTGTCCTGAAACTGTAGAGAAGACACTGTGAAGTCTCCATTTAGTCTCAGTGTAATCTCAATGGACAAATAATTGAGATCTCATTAGAGACTGTACATTCCTACAGGTGTGTGCTGTGTAACTGATTACATGTACTCTGGATTACAAAAAATAAGTACTTTAAAATACTCGTAATCAGACTACACAGTTACTTATTCATTGATTGCATGACAATGGCAGTAAATTATTCATAATTTATTAAAATTATAATTCTTTTTTTAAATTTCTAGATTTTTAGAATCTTCTAGATTTTCCTTTCAAAAAAAAAAAAAAAAAAAAAAAAAAAAAGCTTACCATATATATACATTCAGAAAGTCTTGCAGTTTTTGGAATTTCACTCACAGATTAGCCACTAGTCAGGTGGCTAAAATCACATACAATTAGGTGGCCACACTGCATTTGACCACTAGATTTACAGAAATCATTTTGTCATGACTTAGTAAGTCATGTATTGCTATGTCTTTGTAAGGCTTTTGTCTTTCAAACCCATTTTAATTAGATTTTTTTCATTATTATAAAATTATTTATTTTAATTTTAAATTGTTGTGATTTATTTAATTATTAGCTTTTTATTTCAACTCACAAACCCTCTGGAGTTCCATCATGAACCCCAGTCTGGCAAACCTTGACGTAAAGTAATATTTAATGCACCTCATGTTGTTGATAACAAAGAATGCAATATGTTTTCTTTCTCTTTGTATTTTTATATAAATATGGTACAATATTCTATTCAATTCAATGTGGTAAACAAGTTAGGCCAAAGTAATCCAAAAGTAATCAAAAAGTAGTCAGATTATAATACCTAAAATGTGTAATGTAATGGATTACGTTACTACTATAATTTTTGTCATGTAATTTGGAATCATTAACGGATTACAATTTTAAAGTAATCTACCAAGCACTGTGTATACTGTAAGTGTGTGTGTTTGTGTGTACTTGTACACCTATCTTAGTGAGGACCGGTTTGAGTTTTAGACCATCGGAGTGAGGACAAAGAGAGTAAAGTGAGGACATTCTGGGTGATCCTCCTTTAGGGATAAGGTTTAGGGTAGGGGTTCAGGTTAGGCACTTGGTTGCAAGGGTTAGGGTAAGAAGCTAGAGACTGCATTGTGTCAGTGAATGTTCTCACAAATATAGATGTACAAGAATGTGTGTGTGTGTGTGTGTGTGTGTGTGTGTGTGTGTGTGTGTGTGTGTGTATTCCTCGTCACTTCGTACTTTAAGATGAAGCATTGTGAGTTTAGGGACTCATATAACAAGATATTTCAGATCTGAGGATTGCTCAATACATCTTTGTCCATATTTCTCACAAGTGCCTTTTTGACCTAATCGTGGAAGAATGAAGAAAAGAGATGGACAGAGAGAGGACTTCAAACAAGAGAATGTTAGGTCAGATGCAGAGCCCTTTCACTTTAAAGTCCCTCATCTGGCTTTAATTTGTTGAATTCCATGTCTTTTACATGTACTGGCTGCAGTTTTCACAAGCTCCCGTATCTGGAGGAGTCACATGATTCCGAGCCTGGCCAAAGAGTTCAGATGGTCTAGTCACTGACAATTTATTTATTTATTTATTATTATTTTTTTTTTTTACACCTTCTTTGGGGTCTTCCATAAAGGATATCTCTCAACCCTCACACACATGTTGGGTTTCCATGTTTTATGGGGACTTTTCATGGGCATAATGATTTTTATACTGTACAAACCATATATTGTATCCCCTAACCCTAAACCTACCCATCACAGAAAACTTTCTGCATTTTCACATTTTTAAAAAACATCACTTAGTATGATTTTTAAGCTGTTTTCCTCATGGGGACCAAAAAAAAAAAATGTCCCCAAGGACAAGGATTTCGGATATTGCCATCTTTGTGGGGACACTGTGTCCCCATAACATAGGGTTTACCAGGACACACACACACACACACATGTTGGGTTACCATGATTTTTAAACTTTACAAACTGTATATTCTACCCCCTAACCCTACCCCTAAACAAAACCCTCACAGTGAACTTTTTGCATTTTTACATTTTCAAAAAAAACATAATTTAATATGATTATAAGCTATTTTCTTCATAGGGAACAAAACAATTTCCCCATAATGTAGGAAACACCAGGACACACACACACATACACATACAATAATGAAAATCATTAACGTCAAGCTCCTCGATTTATTCTTCGACCACCTCATCTCATGGACAAAGAGTAATTGAGACAGAAAAAGAGAGACTGTATATAAACGTATATTAAAGCAATATGTTCTGTACAAGTTAAGCTCAGTTGACAGCATTTGTGGCATAAATGGCTTTATGTTAAACTTTATTTTAAGGTGTCCTTGTTACAGTGTAATTACACAATTAAGTACTGAGTAATAGACGTAAGAGTGATTAAGACAAAAAAAGAGAATGTTCAGAGGAAAGCGGGGTGTGAAAAGAACCATTGAGACAGTGTCCAATGAGTGGTGTGTCCAACACCTGCACCGCCTATTCACCCAAGTGTTTACACACTGTCATCTACAATTAATGGCTCTCAAGGGTAGGGCTGCCTGCCCTCTGCTGGGGCCCCAGACCCTTCCTGGGCCCTTATGAGTGCCTAATTGAGCATACCACTCTCCTGATTGAATTAACAGCTTGGTCCCAGGGACCTTCACCCCACCAGAGAGGGGGGCGATTCACTCCCTCTGTGCCAGCCCGATGGAGGAGGGGGGGGGAAAGAGCAAGGGGTCGAGAGCGCAGAGTTGTCAAAATGTCAGCAAAGCGTGGCCCTTGCTGTTGGCAAAACCAAGCTAGAAATGTGAACTGGGGGCATTCAGAGGTCCCGGTCTTCGCAAGGACAGGCCTGCCAGGTGGACGCTGGGTCCTAAGGCTGGATGTAGTCGATTCTGTGTGTTTGTGGCCTAAAGTATTGTTTTCCTATACCTACATTAAGGAGTAAATCTCACAAAGAAAGAAAGAAAGAAAGAAAGAAAGAAATGTTAGGCATCACTGTTACTGTGTAATTATAAATTTAAGTACTGAGTAATATTGACATGTACTTACTATAGGGTTATTAGGGTTTGGCTGAGGGTTAGTTGCATGTAATTATGCATAATTTACTGTTATTACTATGGTAAGTACATGTAACATAGCAAGTACACTAACATAAAGTGCTACCTTATATTTTTATATTTTGTAGAAAAAGATTATTTTTTAGAACAGGATTTTTTGCAGTGTAACAATTTTTTTCATTACAATTAAAATCTATTTCACAAGATTTTGTTGAGCTTTGTATGAATGCATAAGGGAAAGTTGTTGCGTTATATGACAATTTATTTTTTTTAAAGTACAAATATTCCATGGTTTTTCACAATTAATATGAGCTACAAAGCATAAAAGCTGCATGGTAATTCAAAATAATACATAATATTTCTAAAAGAATTGGAAAATACTGTTTAAAAATGTACATATTTCATGAAGCATGTCGCACCACAGAATATTTCGACTTTTCAAAAATATTTAATGTCAGCTACTAATAGATTAAAGGCAGTACAACAACTACTATGATACTACCATGAATTACGGTATCATTTTAAGTATTTCATTTAAGTATTTAAGTATTTCAACATCATTCAGTAAGGACACATTAATTTGATCAAAAGTGATAGTAAAGTCATTTAAAATGTTATAGTTTTCTGTTTCAAATAAATGCTGTTCTTTTGAATTTTCTGTTCATCAAAGAATCCTTTCAAAACACAAAAATATTAAGCAAAAACTGTTTTCAACACAATAATTAAAAAAATGTTTCATGAGCACCAAATCAGCATATTAGAATGATTTCTGAAGGATTATGATACCGATGACAGGAATAAATTACATTTTAAAATATATTGAAATAGAAAAATGTAATTTTATATCGCTATAACTTTTTACAATGTTGCTGTATTTTTGATCAAAAAAAAAAAAAAAAATGCTGCCTTGGTAAAAAATAAGAGACTTCTTTCAAAAACATTTTGAAACTTTTGAATGGCATAATATATAATTATTTTTGCATTACAGCAACAAGAATTGGTCAGAAATAATTTGCTTAATTATTGTTTTTATAATTAGTTTTGATTTTTACTTGAAATGACCAAACATGTTCTTGCCACATAAGATTCACAGCAAGAGAGTCATGAAAGAAATTTGCAGTGCACCTGCATGCTACATTCTTTATTTTCTCAAGTTATTGTTCAAAAGCATTTATTACAAAATGTCATGGGAGGAGGAGGCAGCTTGGGTTCCTATACTAACAATAAAGATAATTATCTGATGGGAGCATAGTCCTCTTAGATAAATCAAAACACTCAAAAATCCCAGTAAGCTACCACAATCAATTATCCAACTGCAGACGACTTTTTACTGTGTGGACAGCTGGGGTTCGCTGGTTACTTTTTATCCAGAACAAAGTCCTAGGAAAGATATCATGCTCTAATGTAATAATAGAATTCATATATTTACCAAATAAAAGAGATATGTCTCATACTGTGTATCATTTCATATATAGAACAAAGCCTTTTATCCATCCACAATGCTCCAATTCTAAAATCCAATAATCAGAATTTGAGTGAAATTAAAGGTGCAATAAGCGAGAAACACTTTGGGCTTTATGGCCCCACCCAAAAATGAACAAACATGCAATGCAAGAATGGGTGTCTCTTTATAGCTGAAGCGAAGAAAAATACGACAAGGAAGAACAAAAAATGAACATACAGTACACAAGAGTATAGCAAGAATTGTTAGTCACCAGCAGGACACCAGCTCCAGACAAACAATGACACTCAAAACTGTCCTGTTACTATAGCTAACATTAAAAGAAAAGAAAAAAAAACAGAAAAAAAAAAAATCTCAAGCAAATCTTGGTTCTGTGAAACATATAGCAAAACCAATGTTACTCATATATGCAGCAGAAACAATGCAACCTTGGTGTCTGTTTTCAGGCCTTTCCGCTTAGGTCTGCCCAGCACTGGAAAGCTTTTCTAATATTAACGCGGGTCCTTAAGCTCTTGCCTGATCATAACCCTTCTTTTTCCAGTAATATTCCTTAGACCTTTTCTCTTTTGTAATGTCTCTCAGCCATCTCTCTTTCTACAGTCTTTCTTCAGTTTAAATCTCCCTCTTGCTCACTCTCTCTCCTCCCCCATCATGAGTGGACACGCCCCCTACTGCTGATTGGCTACAAGTGTGTTGTGGTTCTTGGTCCGATCCACTTTCAACAGCGTTTCTCAGAAATTGCTTACTGCACCTTTAATTACAATTAGACTTTGATTACAGCACCATGTATATAATCAAAGTTTAAACATCAGGATTCTACAAAACCACACCATTACACTGTCAAGTTGCTATATTCCACTATTTGTTAGCAACAATTTAGACATCATGGTTCATTAAGGTGATGTCATTCAGTCAGCTAATAGTGCTCATAACTGAAATGCAATCCAGATGAAAAAAGAGGGGAAAAAAACCTGTTGTGTCTTAAGGCATAGAAACTTTTCCATTTGCTATGTCTTCATCCGCTAACCCCAACCAGTTTCATCACTATACCATGCAACTCACCTCTCTGTGACCCCCAGCACATACCATTGTGAACAGTGAACTCTGCAATGACTATATTTCCCATAAACTCCCCACACCACCGCACTTTCAGATCTCATGCCCTCAAATGACAAGGCAGCCTGCACATCCCTGATGTCATCCTGTGCTCACAGCTTTTCTGATGGCGTCCATGGACGGGGCCAATTAAACTCGCACTGTTCTTACACTGGGTCAAAAGTTTAGTGGGTCACCACCACAGACCCCCCTCCTGTTATCTAATCCTATTCCACGAAAAGTCGCACCAGACACCCCGGAATTAAAACATCCTGTTTGTTTTTAAATTTCATTTAGCACAACTGATAATGAAATTATTTGCTATTGTTGGATGAATGTCATGATCAGTCTGTCGAGGTTTCTTTCATACTTTCTAGACAAAACTCTGGAAAAATGGGCTTTCAATAAAACTTTGTTGCCTGTACAGTAGAAAGGTGATTTTTATTTTAATCGGTGCTGCCTGACTAGAGAAAACAGAGGGAAAAAAAGGATGTTGTCTTCACTTTAGCCAAACAGGTAGGAAAACTTCAACACCCTTAATGCACTGGGCATGTTGCCATCCAAGGCCACTCCCACCAGTCTGATATGGATACTTGACTTACAGTCAAATACCGCCTTGTTTTAGTAGGAAATACTTCTTAGCAAACTTTTAATCATAATGGTCTCAACTTTTATTGTTCCCAGTTGCAAGAATTCAAAGAGTGAACCATACGAGTATCAACAATTTCCACGCGATTTCTCCCGAGAGAAAAAAACATCGCCTGTGAGCTCGTACAACAGCAAAAATTGTATTGCGTACGCCTGGCTTTAACGTTTAACAGAAGTGAGTAAAGCCAGGCATACACCGTACGATTTTTGCTGTCATATGAGCTTGCAAGTGACTTTTTTCTCTCCGGAGAAATCAAGTGGAAATTATGTGCTGAACCGAGTGCCTTACGAGCACCTCCCGAGCTACCGATAATTTTTAAACATGTTTAAAAAATGTGAGGATTCAGCCCGATTTTGACCAGTGTATAGGCTGTCCCCTATTGCCAAATCGTACACAACTACATCATATATGAATATTATTATAGCCCAGTGGCTGCAACCCTACAGCGTGTGCAAACACTGACACACATATATACACCAGTGGCGAGAGGTGACTTTTTTAACTGGGTATGCTGGGTGGTGCGTCATGTACAAAATGTGGCCGATGCAGTTACGCTGAATGGGTTTATAGTTAATATGCGAGACGCTCGCATTCTCTGTGTTAAGGCCTTTGCACACTGAGTCCGAAATTTTCGTATGCGTTTTTTCGTATTCGTGATCCTAAAAATTCTTCACGCACAGAGACCTTGCACACTGAGTGCGATGCGTATTAATGAATCCGTTGCGAAAAAATTCGCAAAATAATACAAAACGAAGTCTTCAAGCAGTGAGCATGATTTAGTTGTCCTCTCTCTTCTTAAAAAGACAAAAAGAAAGAGGAAATATTGGGTACATCCAATCCTGACATTGCGTAGAGAGGAAGGAGAGTTCCACCTCATCAAGGAGCCGCATGATTATCCCGAGCATTTCAAAGTTTACTTCAGGATGTCAGTGCCTCAGTTTGATGCTTTGCTAGCGATACTGGCACACTTTATCTTTATATTCTGTTTCTTTCTGCACTTTGTTTCTCATACAGTGCTACTGCTTTGTGCTGTAGGCGACGTGGATCAACTTGTCAGATGGCATTGGGAATTTTGGCGTTCGCGCACGGTGGCTCTGAATCTGGCCCAATGGCTCACAATTACAGCGCACTGCAGTTCCATTTTTCACCACAGATTTACATTGGAAAATTGTGGGGCGCTGTAGAGCTGGGGAGGGCTCCGAGACCGGCTGCCCTGCTTATCATACATGCCTATCCATAAGTTAAATTTTAATATCCTGCTCACTTTACATCTTAAAATAGTCTAGAAAATCCGAACGATCCGAAATTCCGCACGCCACTGATATACACTCTCTAGTCATTGTTGTCGAAGGAAATGGCTGTGTTGTTCTCTGCTTTTCTACAAATCATTTGCACACCATTTTTCTTCTTATTATTATAATTTTTATTTCTTTTTTCTATACCTATAGCAGCAACATTTAAATCTCCATGTGCATAGCGCGAAAGCGCGTGTTATTGCCTCCGGCTTGCCCTGCATCACAGTCGTGCCATTTACCAGCTGAGTTGAGACACGAGACACGATTATCAGGTTAACTGACGCGTAACATATGCAATAGCTCAACTCGCAGAGTGTAGGCCCGGCTTTACTTTCCAATGAAAAGATCCATTGCGTTGTAGGCAGTGGCTAAAGGCTGCAAAGAATCATGAATACGGAGAGAACGTCATGAAGAAAATCTGAAAAACCTCAGTGTTTGTAGTCAACATTTCAAACTGGATGACCACAAACAGTGTTTTTTAGGCCAAATGTAGTGGAAAAACTGAAAGAAACTACCATTCTGTCAGTTCCACCCAAAGCAAGCAAAAAGCTATTGCCATAATGTTTAATTTTTACCATAACGCTGTTTAAAGAGTGGACATAGAACAATACAATTTTCAGTGATAAACCTACCCTTACAATACCTGTTCTGTTATTAACCCTCTTTCGATCCGACTGTCCATGGGCAGGATACGTGTCATCCGGCGGACTTTTGCTCACAAATAAACATGGATTTCTCAGTCCAGGGCTGCGTTTATGTCCAATTTTTTTATGCCCTTCCGTGCTAACTTCTCTCCATCTCGTTCACTTGGATGTATGTCATTGCTTACATTGTACGAATGCCCAAGGAACGCCCTAAGATCTTAATCACTTGGAATCAGCAGTGGAGCTGATTTATTATTTACCTTTTTTTTTTTTTTTTTTTTTTTTAACTTATGAATTTGTTTATGCCCCATTCTATAGGCCTGTATGTATGCTTGGGCTGTTGGACAATATATATATATATATATATATGTGTGTATGTATGTATGTGTATATATATATATATATATCACACAAATGTATTATACTCTATTACATTATATTATATTATAGAGAGAAATTAGAGTATAGATATATAGAGAGATAAAGAGTATTAGAGAGAGAGAGAGAGAGAGAGATGTTAACAAATGTTAATGTAAGTACATTGGTCAACATGACTAACAATGAACAATACTTCTACAGCATTTATTAATCTTAAAGATAATCTGAATATTTACGAATACATTAGTTATATCAAAAGTTGTCTTTTAACATTAGTTAATGCTGCAAAAACACACTATTGCTCATTGTTATTTTTTAATTAATGGATTAACTAATGTTAACAAATGAGACCTTATTGTAAATTGTGACCAATAGATGTATACCCATGAAAGAGAAAAAGTAAAAGTAGTAAAGAAATAACTCCCTGCCAAACTCTATGCAAAGATCTTTTACAGTGTCCAGTTGTATTTAAACAATTAAGATATGTATGAATGCTATTGCATTAGATAAACTATCTAACCAAGCAGCATGCAACTTTCAAGCAAAACAGTTCGCAAAATATTTGTTAGGTTACACAATAAAACAATGCAGATGCTGTTCAAGATGAATACAAAAGATATTTGGAAACTTTTGGGCAGCAGCGCTGATTTCCTCAGAGCCACATTATATTTGTGCATAGCGCCCTCTAGTGTATACATATGCTTATTACAGCATTGAATAGTGTCAGAACCCTTTTTTTTCCCACTACCGAATTCCTATGAAGTAGCATTTGCGAAATTTAGTTTGTTTAATACTCATAGACTAATAATAATAATAATAATAATAATAATAATAAAGTGTTATCATTATCCTTACTATTTATGTTGCAGAAACAGAATAGCCTACATCTACTAGCCAATATCCATTTCAAGTCCAATCTAAAGTGTCAACAACAACGGTATGCATAAATAAAATAATGCATGGCCATCCTTTAGCATATTCATCATGACGGTATCGCAGAATGGCTCATTCTCCGTTCATATGGTCATAAAATGGGGGGACAAAGGGCTGAATATTTACGATATTTTTAGAGCGCAGTCACACGGAAGGCGGAGCACGGATGCTTCACGGCCAAGGATGAGAGTGTCAGACAGCAGGTGGAGACTGACTGCTGAAGGAAAGAACGAGACGAGAACCGACCACAAAAACTCATTTGATGAGGAAGAGAGGAAATATCAGCTACCTGATCCTCTCTAAATGAGTGGGCCCTGATAGCGGTAAGATTCGTTTTTTTGTTATTGTAATATGTTTGCAATATCGTCGTGCGCTGTGTTCTTGTGGCTAAGTGATTTCTAGCGCATTCATGTTATCAGATATTATTGCGCTTGATGTGATGGTAACCGCATACTGTATGTAAAATCAAAACATCTGCTCTAGAAAAAACCATCTGAGAAATGAGATGCTGCGTGCATTTGTGCTTATAGACGAGTCGTGCTTATGCAGTATGTCTTCTTTAAAATCAGCGTTTCTTTACTGTACAAACAACATCTGTCTTTTTAAGGCCTATAAAACTAGGCTGTTTATTGAGGCTTGCGACATACATACACAGCCTCAGTGTCACTAGCCTAATGTGAAGGAGTGAACGAAACAACAACACATAATTTGCATGCATAAAAAACATTCAATATGACATTAAAAAATAACAAAATTGTGACAATTCTGTTTATGAGTGAGTTACTGTTAATGAGGTTTAGAGGCAGATAGATAGATAGATATATAGATAGATAGATAGAGACATGAGACGTATTGAAATGGTTTTACATACATGCATGAGTGCATCTGAATCACAGACTCCAAAAATAGCAACTGCATGAGTTCTTTAATATTGCCCAGCATGCATGTAACCTTATTTAATTACCCTGAGGCGGGACCCGTCATCACATACAGAAGCAGAGCGTAAAAAATATGCATGCATGTGCAAGCTTTGTGGCGTCCCTCAACCTTAGATAGCACTCTTAAGCCATGATCTCAACATAATAATCCCTGTGATTCCACTCTAGAAAATCTGTGTGTGTGTTGTCCAGCGCTGTCATTGAAACACTGTAGAGTTCATTCTTTTTGTCTTCTTCTTCTTTTTTTCTTTTTTTAAGTGAACCATGGTGGACCCATTGGAACCTGATGACCAGGGTAAATTCAGAGGGGCCCAGTTTGAAAGCCCAGCTGCTGCCTCTGAAGCACCATGTCTACCTGAGCCAGGTGATGATAGAGAGAAAGATGTTACTGTGGATCCCAGTCCACAGACAGAGCCCAGTATTGAACCTGTACCAAGCTCTCAAGAACCATGCCAGCAGCAAAACAGTCAACCAGAAGAGCTAAAACTACATCTGGACCTTTACAATTTTGACTCGCCAGCTGCAGAAGGCAGTCGGTATGTACTGACAAGCCCTCGCTCTCTTGAGGCATGTGCAAGATGTGGAGTGAAACCTGTGGAACTTCTGCCTCGTCCACTGTCTGATTTTGCCCGTGAGGCACCCGGACGCAGTATGCGTGTCGCCACAGGAATGTTTGAGATATACGAGAGGGATAGACATGCTAAACTCCGACATTGCAGAGAGGAGAGAGAGCGGATTATCAGAGAGGAGAAGAGGCGAATTCTGCAGGCAGCTCTCAACAATAATGGTGGTCCGCTGGCTTCAGAGAAGTCAGAGGAAACTGTAAATGCTGGATTGCCTCAACAAACCAATCAAAATTTAACAAATCAAGCCAACAAATTGGCCCCTACCTGCAGTGGTGCACCCAAAAAACAATCTACATCAGCTACTCCTAAAAGCATGACAGCGGGATCAGGACAGGTTACTTCGGTGTCCACATCCAGCTGTCCTCCTGTCTCAAAAGCCAATCCAGTGAGCTCTGCTACTATTGCTAAAGGAACTTCTGCAAAAAAGTCCAAGTCCTTTGAAGTAGAATCTGGGGGAAAACCTCAAGGTTCAAAACCTTCATTAATCCAACGATCAATTCAGTCAGCTCCGGGAGGTCAGGCCACAAAAAAAACTTACAGTACTCCTACAAAGGCTCCAAATACCTTTCCCAGATCAATACCAAAACCTGCTTCTTTTCCAAGGACACCAACTTCACTTGCCCCAATAGTGTCAAAATCTGCTGTCCAAAGTCCTGCCAATGGCATCACAGGTACGTTTGCACAGCATAATGGACACTTCATCTCCAAATCAAAGGTTAGATGCAGAAGCCACTCGCTGGAGTCTTTGCAACGAAGGCGTGACACGTTTTGTTCCTCGACTGCTTCGACAACGAACACCACAACTACCACTTGTACCTCCTCTGAATCTGCTTCCTCATCGTATAGCTGGGATGGGGCAAGAGATCACTGGGCTAAGACATCAAGCCCTCGTGCCCGCACTTTAGCTACCTTTAACTCCTTGATGGGTCGCAGTTTGAGCTTGGGAGACCTTAGCCACTCTCCACAGACTATGCAAAAAGTGGAGCGCATTGTGAAGGAGGTGAAACGCAGAGGACTTAAAGCTGTTCCAGAACGTGACCGAAAGATTGCTGCATTAATGCTAGCCAGGTACCAAGAGGAGGACATAATGAGCCAGACACGCTACGTAGCACACCTGCAATGGGACAGTGAGCGGCGACTAGAAGAGCTGCGACGGGAACGTGAAGAGCGGGAGAAACAGAGGGCCGTGCAGCAATGCCAACGCGCATGGCAGTCACAAGTTTCTACCCGGCAGCGCTGGCTTAACCAGCAGGAGCGAGAGGCTGCAGAAGCCAAACTTCGCCAAGCAGTGGAAAATGAGGAGCGTTGGAAGGAATTGGCTGAGCAACAAGAACGAAGCCGGTTGCAGAAACTGCAACAGGCTGCTCGTGAGGAGAAACACAAGAAGGCATTACAAGAACAGAACCTTAAAGCTCTGGAGGAGGAACGAGCTGCCGTTCTTGAGCAAGAGAAACTGCTCCTCAAGGAGAAACTGACTATTGCTGAGCTGAAGCGGCAGGAGAGAGAGCACCAAATTCAAGAGGAGCGTCGTGGACTCAACCGTGCTGAGAAGAGGCGCCATGCAGCTCTTATCCAAGAGATTGCACGTCGTGAAGCAGATGAGCGTGAAGAAGCACGGAGAACAGCCGATGAGAAGCTAAGTAGGTCTTTGGAGAACTATGAGCAGATACAAGAAAAACGTGGGCAAGAGTTAAAGGAGAAAGCTAAGCGAGAAGAGAAGCAGATCCAGAAAGCAAGACGGGCCGCTGAGCTACGTGAGCAACAGCAGAAGGAACAAATGGAGGCAAAGGCTAGGGAAGCCGAAAGACGGGCACAACAAGCCGCTCAAGTAGCCGAAGAACGGGCGCGGGAGAAGGCCCAACGTGCGGTGCAAAGCAGGCAGGAAAAAGAACGACTTCAGAGGCTTAACCGTCAACGTGTAGAGGAAGAGGAGAAACAGCGCCGGCTAGAGTTGTTGCAGTCCATTGAGCGCAAACTCGAAAAAAGTGAACAGATTTTCAGAGAAAAACGTGCAGTGTTGGAAAGTGCCCGATCCGTGGCCCGTGCATCTTTCCATGTGCGAGATCGTGTTCGTGAAGAGACAAACATGCGCACCTTTGACAAGATGGCCCTGGAGGCTCAGTTAAAAGCAAATTTAGTTGAGAAGTGAGCGCTTTAACACTTGCTCTTTCCATGCACATCTGTCTAGAAATAAGTTGTGCTTGAGCCTACATGCTAGCCTCTTCACCAAACTACAGCAACAATATCGATGGTCATGCCCTCAAGTGTTTTATCTAAATATTCATTATTCCTGATGCTGGATCATTTTCATCATGTCATCTAAAGAAATATTTTTCTGTATTTATATCTTTTAAATGTTATCTAAGAATTGTGCTTATGTGTGGATGATCATATGTTGGGGCATGATTGTTTTTTGTAACTTGGCAGCCATGTTGCTTTGAGATCTGTATATAAAGAGTTCATTGTTTACAAGGAAGTTTGGCACTATGGCAACAGTGATGGCTTCTTTCTAAGGGTGTCTTTATTTCTTAGAAGAAGAAAAGAAAAGGGTACGGGAGGCTTCTCCCAGAGTAAATCTTTTGAGGGAGACTCAAGGCCATAGCATTGTGAGCCATGACTTGACTGTGTGTAAACCAAACTCTGGCGAAATGCTGACCCAGCTTTACATCCTAGAGTCAGGACATGACAAAGAATGATCTCAGCACAGTTAACTGCTGATGAAGCACAGGAGTCTTTGGTCAGCAACAGACCCAAATCCACATTGACATCCCCTGCATTCCTTCAGGTGTGTTAATTTCTTTTCCCTCATAAGCTTTATTCTTCTTTACTATATATCGGCATGTTCAGAATGGAATGCTGGCTTGCTATTTACTGTTCAGTAAACACTGTATACTGCATACTATAAAAAAATAGTAAGTGAAACAGTAGGCATCATGTATGGGATAATGCACAGTCATTCACTCATTTTTGTGAAATAAACCCTGACACGATGAACAAAAACACACAATCACTGAACTCAATCAATGGTCAATATACAGAAATAATTGAACACTGAATACAATTGACCAATCAGAATCAATTATTTCTAAATTATTGTAACATGACATGATCTCATCACATGATGTGAGGACCATATAGTCATAATCTTGGAAAAAAATATGATTAATTTGCATTTTTAATTCAATTTTCAGTTAAAATGTCAACTTTTGGCAGTCCAATAAGATAATAACTAAAAACAGAGAAAGTGGAGAGCATTGCATTGTGGGATATGGTGTTCTGAGCAGTATGTTTTGTTGTATACTGCACATTGTGGCAAATGTAGCAGGTCATACAGAAAATTTGCATACTATGCACAGGATGCATACTACATATTGCAAAAAATAGTTTGCTATTTCGAACGTTGTCTATGCATTGATGGTTAACGCATGTCCATTATCATCACATTAAAATAATTTGCTTGTGTGATGATGATGAAAGTGCACTGAAGCAATATGAATGTTCATACTACATAACACCTAGGCATTTGCATTTTAACCTTAATTAGGCATATCAAACTTTTGAAGATGATATTGGGAACTTGTGATAAACAGGACGCTAGTCAGAAAACTCCATTTTACTAAAAATGCCATGTCATCCTGGTACAAATCTAGAGGACAGGATTGGAGGAGAGCTCACATCGATATCCGTGAGAAAAGCACTGCAGCAGGCATTTCAATTCCTATGAGAGCTTAACCCACAGTGATGTTTGTCACGGCAGCCATCTGTCACAGGATTTTTTGTACTGTCAGTCAACAACCTGGACAAAACTATATTAATGCTGCATTTTTACAAAGAAACGTCTGTCTTCTGTCAAAATAATGCCAAATCTGTTATCCAAGCAAGTATTGCAGCTTAATTATTAGTTATTTGATATAAGAGAGAGAACAGAAAAGCTTCTGTGCAGTAAATATCTTTTATCTGGTTTGTCTTTTCTGATGCAGATTTGGGAGTAGAGAAGAGGATGTTGACATCTGCGGCCTGATTCAGTGAAAAACAACCCCCAAGAGACTGCAAAAGGCATTTCACTTTGATTACGGACCCTTATTCCCTTTCTGGCAGTGACTCAGCTAGGCATGATGTAATTGGAAGGTTTAATAAACACTGAAGCCATTTTATTTCCAGCATATCCAGATGGCACAACAATGCCACTTTTAATAGCATAAAAAGCCAGAAGAAACCATTTCATTGTGTTACAGGTTAAATTTAGTTTTTTTTTTTTCTCTCTTTTTTAATAGAAGCAAAATAGTTGTGCTGGATAGTAACCAAATAATTGATTATTACTAATTATTGTAGCTAATAAGTCATAACTATCTCAGTTTTAATGATGACAACCAAAAGAGTGTTCTGAATATAACTGAGTCATAACAGAGCTTTTGATGCATATCTGGAAAGTAAGCTACAAGTAAATAAAATACAGATCATGTTTGGTTCAAACTGGCATTGATAAACTGACATCAATTTTGCTAAGGTAAATTTTGCCAGCAATGACTTGAAGATGATTGTAGCATTCTTATTTTAAATCTAAAAGTATATCTTATCAAGGTGTTATATTTTTGTCTCTGTACCATTCTTTTGTTAATTATCTAAATGAAAATATGTTTCCTGTTGGCAGCAGATGTTTTATTTCTCATTCCATAGCCTATGGCAAAGAAATATGTAGTTTATTAATAAGGAACATGCAGGTGACACTTTACTTTAAAATGGCACTCTGTATTAAAAAATAATAAAAAATAAGTTTAAACAATTTATATTAGTTGTGTTATGTATCTGGACATAATGTTACAAGATTCAGCTATGGCTGAAACTGGGTCCTATGATCTCTGCCCTGTGATCAACTGGATTGGCTCAACTATTCCATACTATATGCAAAAGTCGGGTTCCGGAAGTAAAAATGCCATTAATTTTCTCCATATAGGAATTGATTTTTAATGACAATTTATAAACCTTTAAAGACAAATTGCAAGCTACAAGGTTCTTATTTAATTGAATATGCTTTTGTTGAAGCCATGGTTCAACTACATTACCCATGAATCAGTCATGAATCTCTCCACCAATCAGAGAATATCAGACAATAGTGTCAAGCAAATCATGGCAAAAGAACTCCCATGCATATATATGCCTATTTTTCAGTAAACATAACATATTGTTTTGTTTTGATATTTTTGATATATTTTTACTAGTGGGTGCAGAACACTATAGTTCATTTATGTAAGTGAGGATAGCAAAATAAAGTAAACTGTGACATATTATACCCAAAAATTCTTCATACAGTGGACTACCAGTAAAATTGCTAAGAATTTGGAACCAAAAATTATTCAGAAACTTTGACCTGACCATGTTTTGCTTAAAGGATTAGTTCACTTTCCAATTAAAATTTCATGATAATTTACTCACCCCCATGTCATCCAAGATATTTGTGTATTTCTTTCTTCAGTCGAAAAGAAATGAAGGTTTTTGAGGAAAACATTCCAGGATTTTTCTCCATATAGTGGACTTCAGTGGTCTCCGGTTGAAGGTAAAAATTACAGTTTCAGTTGGGTCTTATCTAGAGAAACGATCGGTCATTTTCTAATTTTTTTTTTTTTTTTTTTTAAATGTATGCGCTTTATATAAACAAATGATCGCCTTCAAGTGGTTCCGCCAAAACCGCACTTCTGTATTCTTCAAAAAGCTTACGCTGTATGTCCTACACCTTCCCTATTCAACTTACGGAACGAACGCGGTGCCAGTTCCGTTTTTTCCGTAAGTAGAATAGGGAAGGTGTAGGACATTCAGCGTAAGCTTTTTGAAGAAAATGGAAGTGCGGTTTTGGCGGAACCACTTGAAGGCAATCATTTGTTTATATAAAGCGCATACATTTAAAAAAAAAAATTAGAAAATGACCGATCGTTTCTCTAGATAAGACTCTTATTCCTCGTCTGGTATCGTTTGAAGCCCTTTGAAGCTGCACTGAAACTGTCATTTTTACCTTCAACAGTGGAGTCCATTGAAGTCCACTATATGGAGAAAAATCCTGGAATGTTTTCCTCAAAAACCTTCATTTCTTTTCGACTGAAGAAAGAAGGACACGGGCATCTTAGATGACATGGGGGTGAGTAAATTATCAGGAAATTTTAATTCAAAAGTGGACTAATCCTTTAAGTGTTATCGGACATAATTAAGATTATTTTTTTCTGACACAGTTTAACTCTGAGATCTTGTCAGATTGTATTACCATTTTTTGAACTATAGTGAATAAACTGTATTAATGAATGAAATGTTCAAGGTGTCTGAATTAGGTAATCAAAAAAAAAAAACAAAAAAAAAACGAAGTATATATATATATATATATATATATACACACACACACTTCGTTTTTTTTTTTTTTTTTTTTGTTGATTATATATATTGTGATTTACCTGGTAGCTGATTTGTTTGGTTCATGGCTTAAAGCTCTATAATGGAGACTTATAGACTTAAAAATGGAGACCTATAGACTTAAAAAACAAACAAACAACCTTACACTTTTTCTCAGTTCCAGTTTTGACAGTTCCAGCATAGCTCAACTTACAGCCTCTTAGGTATTTTTCATAGAAGCTATGTGTCATTGAATAGGTTATATTATTTTCACTAAAAGCAAATATTTGCCATTTTATAGTTAAACAGTGTTATACATTTAAAACTGAAGGAAACATAGTCTCAAAGTATGACAACAGAAGACAGCACACTGTGTTTGTAGTTTCCCTATACTGAATCATGTTAAACTTGTTAAACGTTAAACTTTAAAGTTGCACAGCAGAGAGCAGGATGACAAAACAGCTTCCCCTCCCTCCCAGGTTGTTCTGTCAGTCCATCTGTCTGTCAGAATATTGTTAGTCCTCAGACTGAACGGTGTCCTGGCGGGCGATGATCTTGTAGGCTTGCCGTCTTAAACAGCTGTCTGAAGTCAGACGCCGGGCGGTTTCTCTCAACTCTTCAAGACTGGTGGAGGAGGCACCGCGAGAGGTGGCAAACGATTGAGAGTGCTTCACTACAAACAGGAAAAGAGGGTGGAGCATATGATGAAGAGGTGGAGTGAATTTATTTGGATTGAGAAATTAAATCTAATCTAAAAATTAGAGTTATTTTTTTGGTCGTTTCAAACAATGTGTGGCATTAGTGTCTCTCATATTATACTTATGTGTAAAAACTGTAACAGTGTGTGTGTGTGGCTCAGGTATAGCCTACATTATGGGGACAAAATGTCCCCACAAAGATGGCAATATCCCAAATCCTTGTCCTTGTGTGGACATTTATTGGTCTCCATGAGGAAAACAGCTTATAAATCATACAGAATGATAAAAATGCAGAACGTTTTCTGTGGTGGTTAGGTTTAGGGCATAGAATATACAGTTTTTACAGTATACTGTCTATGAAAAGTCCAGATAAAACATGAAAACCCACCTTAGATGTGTGTGTGTTGTGCTGTTCAAATGTCTTGTATGCTAACCAAGCATTTTTTTTATTTTTTACAATAAAAAAGTACTATGTTTACAATTTAAAATAACTGCTATTTTACCTATAAATAACCTATTTCAATATATTTTAAAATTTAATTTATTCCTGATTTTCCCTTTTAAACTAATTCCAAACCCCATTAATAAAAAGAATAATATAAAAAAAAACATAACGACATAAAATTGTGTTCAATAAGTGGTCAAATTAAACAGCAGAACTGCCAACCCTGTTACTTTTCTGAGGACATAGCTGTGTCCCAAAATATATAAAATAATACTTTACTAAAAAAGTTACATTTATTAACATGTGAACAGGTTAATGTTAATTTATAATAAAAAATGTATTATATATTTTGAGGAAATTGAAACATTCTATTATTGTATAGGATGTTTAAAATTTTACAAAAAAAAAAAAAAAATCCTTCAATCAAATCAAAAAAGGCACCAGTTTTATAGATCAACTCAATTGGAGTGCAGCTTCTGGTAATAGCAGAATGGCAGATTACTCAGATCACCAGCATAGATGCATAGGTTACTTCAATATAGAGTTGCGGCTAATGGAACTACTTAGGTTATAATTTCATCATGTGTGCCTGCATGCACCTACATGTAACACTTACACCAGTGCTGCCTGGAGGCCCGTTTCTGGATACGGCAACTTTTGATGCGCCGAGCAGCAGCTTTATGCAGATAGACTGCGTTCTTCATGATGGATGGTAACTTGGCCTCGATCTCTGCAGCACAGATACATTCCTCAAAGAACTCTGGGAAAACAATACCCAACTGTATGTTCATATGCAATTTAGTAAAATTTAAGAAGCCACTGCATTTTGAACAAGATATTTGGATATAATAAAATAATTCAGACAATTCTGGATTTAAATAGCTTTCAAAATACGGTACACATTACAGGTTTCTTTACTATGTACTTACATTAAATAATAATAATAATAATTTCTGACTAGGTTTAAGGGTGGGTTAAGGCGTAAGGGAAGTGTTAACAGTTAAATATGCGTTGTTTATCCTTTTGATCTTTCGTTCAAAGAATTCACAAAATTCTAACCTTTCATTGAAATTGAAAACAATTGACTCTACAACCTTATATTCAATATTAGAACACGGCTGATGTAATGTACTCACTGCGGAGATGGCTGACGTCTCCTTTCATTCTTTCATCCCTCTCGCGGGTACGTTCTATTGTATTTAGACCCTGTTCTAGATCTTGCAGGGCCTCCTCAGCCAATTTCAGCCTACGCTCCAGTTCCACACGAGACTCCATCTCCGCCTGACACTCACACACACACACAAACAACATATAATGTATATTATGAAGACAGATTGTAAGGGAGACACATTTTAGATGTGAAAGGTATGAAGGAAGGAGCAGACATGAGCGTTTATAGAATTTCAATTGATTTTTGCATCACTAAGAAAGTGATAAAAGATGTGCAGATGATCCAGAGATGGAGAAAAGGTAATGTGATACACATGCTGTATGTAACTTAATAATTCTGTTTACTGTTAGATCCAAAGCAACCTTAAAAAAAAAAAAAAATTTTTTGCAATGTTCCACATTCAAATTTACAGCAAATCCAGTTTCTTGTAGAGTTCTTGTAGACCATTTTTTATAGTGCTCCACAATTTCAGGGCACATTAGTTTTCACCTTCAGCTCTTCTTCAGTGTGCTGTTTGTCTGCTGTGAGCTGTGTGAGGGACTGCTGGAGAGTTTGAGCTTGAGAAGAATAAAACTCTCTTTCCTCCTGCAGAACCTTAGCTCGCTTTTCATTCTCTTTCAGCCTGCAGGGGGCGACAGAAAGAAGGTTTCGCTTACTGGCTCACTGCCATGAACACTAGGGGGTAGAAAAGAGAGCAGTGGAGTGGAGTTTGTGATAAGAGAGGCCACATTTACAGAGGCTTGTTCTCTGCTTGTTCTCTCTCTGGTGTAAAAGTACGGAATAAATTATTTTATATATATAATTAAACTAACTTTTGGCCCTCTACAGCCCTCTATGCTACACTGTAACTTTTGGCCCTCCAAAATTGCATGCATTTTGCGAGATAATATTGTTTTGGTTGTGCTTTGGCTCTGTGTAACTGTGTGGATGAATAAGGTTCTTTCAAAACTAAAAAAACTAAAAAAAAAACAGTAGATTATCCTACCGTTCAAAAAACATTCACTGCCATGGTTAAGAGGTATAACCAGTTTAGATGGAAAGGATCTTAAGCTGACTAGCTGAAGTCATTACTGTAGCTATACCCATTAATTCACACAATTTATGAAATACAGTTACTCAATTCTGACTTTTTTTTTTCTCGCAATTGCGAGTTTATATCTCACAATTCTGACTTCTTGCAATTCTGACTTTTTTTTCTGGAAAATTGCTAGTTTATATCTCAATTCTGCCTTTTCTCGTAATTCTGACATTTTTTCTCAAAGTTGAGTTTATATCTAGAATTCGGACTTCTTTTCTCGCAATTCTGACTTTTTTTCTCAAAATTGAGAGTTTATATCTCGCAATTGCAAGTTTATATCACAATTCTGAGAAAAAAGTCAGAATTGTGAGATAAAAACTTGCAATTACCTTTTTTTTTTTGGTGTTACTTATTAGTTTTACAAAGTATTCTAAAGTATTTAGATAAGTTACAAAACTTGGGTAATCTAACGAAATACGTTACAAATTATTAATTTTTAAAGCATGTATTTTGTAATCTGTAGTGAAATACATTTTAAAAGTAACGTACCCAGCCCTGGTTATTACTATATTACTATAGTGTTATAACATGTAACATGTGTAACAAGGACACCGTAAAATAAAGTGTTACCTAAACTATTTACTTCTATAATTTCAGAAATAAATAATGACATTTTGAATTTTAATGCAAATGTGCAAATTCATGCAATGAAATTTAAATAAATTTCCAGAAGATTGAGTGCATTGTATTGTGGGATACATTACCCAGTGCAGTGTTCTCTATACTGCACTTTTTGTCAGAAAGTCATCTGGGGTATTCTATGCATATTCAGGTACTATGCATATAGAAGTATACATACAATATAAATTGCAGAAATAGTAGTAGCATTTTTTAAGAGTTGCCAACAGCATACAGAAAAACGACTTCATTTTTTAAAACCAAGCAAAAAAAAAAAAATCAATGACATCAGGCTGTTATTTATAAATTTGTTGTATCATGCGTAATGGACCATACAGCAGAGTCACATTTATTTATTTATATCCTGCTTTTGAGGTCACTCATACCCGCTAGTCAATCCACTCTCTGTCTTGTGTGCTTCATTCACATCTAATCAATAGACTGGCTTATTTAGGGATCAATGTACATTTCCATTGTCACGGTCTCAACGGTCCATTTATTCTAATGAACTTCCTGGACAAACAATTGCTCTACACGTGAACATTCCAAATATATATATATATATATATATATATATATAGATATATAGATATATATTTAAAGGAATAGGAAATCTTTGTACATGGAAAGAATCTTTTGCAAATTTGTAATGAAATGTTCTTATTCACCTGTCGTCTGCCTGTTCTTTCTCTTTAAGTAGACTCCTCATCTGCTCCTCGATTTGCCGCAGGTTGCCCTGAAGCTGCACCTCTGGATTATGGGAGTCTAAAGAGGCCCGACGATCACTTCCTCTTTCAGCCACATCCTGTCCTCTTTCTCGCAGCATCTCAAGGGTACGCTTTTTCTCTTGGGATAACTCCTGAATTGAGACAGAGTCAGACGTTTGTTATGGACCTTATCAGGACACATTAATATTCAGCAATATTATTGATTTCACTGACACTATTGTATGAGAACAAAATTTGAACTGAATTGAGCTGGATGATGACATAACTGTTTTCTGCAGAGCTGTTTTATAGCTGATTCAACTTTGTTTCATAATTGATTCAGCATCAACACTATTATTGAACTTAACTGAATCAACATGAATCCACATTTGGGTTCTGATCGGTCTATGGGTTTATTTTGTAATGACGATAGTCTGACAGTACATTGTTCCTTAACTTTTATAAGGACTTTTTTTTTTTTTTTTCAAATTATATTTTACAATATTTATTTTTTGATACCTCTAAAGACTTCTGCAGAAGTGTGGTAAGATTATGAAGTTCCTCTTTCTCATTTTCCACTCCTTTCAGACAGTGAGCAGTACCATCCAGATCTCTACCAACACAGAACAGTAGAAAATGTTCAGAGGATGTTCATTAATGACAAGGGTAAATAATGATATAAACATATTTAATTTAATATCTTTTCTAAAGCTGGATTGCTCTCAAGATGCATTTTTATGGCTGGGCACAATTTGACTAAATAAGTAGATAAATGGATGGATGGACAGACGGATGAATGGAAGATATGTGAATGATATGTTTATAATAGTAAATGTGCTTTAGAACAAGGGTGGGGTGTCTTACAGTTTAATTTGCTCTTGTTCTACTCTCAGCTCTTGAACAACTTCCTCAAACTTCTGCTTTTCTTCTTCCAGCAATTGATTCAGTCTCTCCAGCTCCTACAAAACACAAATACACACAGACATATTTACCCATTATTCACTTTACATGCATGGACCTATCAGTGTACAAACATTTCATAATATACTAAAAAACTGGAAAACTAAATATTTGTGGGTGTAAATGTAATCATAAATACAGAGCTAACCGCCTTCTCTTCTCTTTGCAAGCATAGTTCCTCAGTCTCCTCCATGAGCTTATCTAAAAAAATAAAAAATAATAATAATAATAATTAAATGAAATAAAAACTCAATACACATCACCCTTAATAGATTAGACTTTTATGAAAAAGTATTGTGAATTTTCCATTTGAAAAAAAAAAAATTGGCCATACCCAGATATTCCTGCTTTTCCTTAGCCAGCTGTAACCCCTGAGCTTCAAGACTCTCGATCATAGCCTCACCCAACTGAGCATTCTTCCAAGTGCTTTAATGGAATTTAAAAAAAGCAACACTAATGTCACAATCTATATAGCATCTATAAGGGCTCAAATGCATTAGGCTATTTTTAAAAGTGATGGAAATTATATGTGTGTATAATCTTTTACACTCATATAATTTTTAATCTTAAATTTGAAATTGGCTTCATTTTACAGAGAGATGTTGTTAGAAGTCACTCACACTTTTCCTGACTCTTGCAGCATCTCCACCCACTGACTCTGCTCTGACTCTGATTCAGCAGCCAGGACAATGTTTCCCTGTACAGGGTAAGGAGAAAGATCTTAATACCGAGATGTATTTATTTATTTATTTATTTGAGAAAGACTCAGTGGCATGGACAGATAGGCTGTTTCGTCACTGAGATTATTCAATGTGATTATTTTTATCCACAGTAAAACAACAACAACATAGTTTTGCTAAAGTGGCTAAAGAATTTCTGAAGACAATGAAATTATACCTAAATACAAAAATTAAGCGTGTGTGACTGATGTCTCTAAAGTCATTGTGAAATCAAATTTGACACTTCTTGTTTTTATTTATGGAATATTGCAGTAATTATTATGAACAATTTATCTGTGTACATTATTTTTATTTTTATTTTTTTAAATAACTTTAATTTATAACCTATTTAGTATAATTGTATTTATTCAAGTTTGGTTGGCATTGTTCATTTATCAAAAACCCACTTTGATATAATTGTATGTAGATAATATCATTGGATAGAGGCACAAAATGGAGATTTCTGGCCTAGCCACTGGTTTGTTCTTTTGGAATCAAATTTACATTTCAAAGGCCCCTATTATACTATTTTGAATATTACCTTTCATGCAGTGTGTAATATAGCTGCTCATGAGGGTAAAGGGTCTGCAAAGTTTTAAAGATCAAAGTGCACGACAAATAAAGTTATTGTCTCCTAAAAGAAAGAATCAATTCTGAACTGCTAAAATAAGTCCTCAGTAATTATAGTCTTACTTCCTGTTATATAACCTACATAGCAATGCAACAAATTTGCATAATGCCAGTCTATGGTCTTTATTGGCTGACCGCGAAATACGTCTACTGACCCACCCTCAAACACTGTAGTTATAGCTGAGGCCTGGAAGATTTTGGTTTGTGTTGTCGACTTGTTGAGAAGATACTGTTTTCAGCAATGCAAATCCACTTTGCTGCACTTCAAAAGGATAAGGACTCGTGCTGGAATTGATACGGAAAACCGACAATTGTATCGCTGTGTATAAAGCGCTGAGGAAGATTCTGAGCTGAAATTCAGTAATGGAAATTGAAGTTTTGTTTCTGACACGCACTGTAAGATGTAGACCAATTACAACAGACACGGCTGTCAGAGATTTTTTCATTTATATATTGCAGGCTATAGTATTAGAAAATTAAAACGTGTTTTTTGACTTTCTATGCATGTAAATCGAATGTAGGAGACCTATAAAACAAAATTAGGAACATTTAAAATAGTATAATAGGGACACTTTGAGTTAATTTCCATGTGTACAAAAAAAATGCCTGTCAGTGTAATTATGTAAAATACAAAAGAAGAAAATGCTTTTACAGTGAAGTCCTCGTGGTTGATGACCATGGCAAATGGCATGCTTTGATCTTCTCTTGGCTCAACAATGCATCCACCTAATGGAATCACCCCCTTGCATGGAGGAAAAGGTTAAAACAATTTTACATATCATGCCTATAGTTAGAAATATATTAGAACAAATTGGACATATTTTGCTGAAGTTACTCTGTATGTTATTAATATCTTGGTTAGAAAACATTTTAAAAGTAAGCAATCATCCAACAGCTGTGCTGATATTCAGTACACTGTAAAAAAGTATTGTTGGTATAACTTAAAAAAGTAAGTTACCTGGTTGCCTTAAAATTTTGAGTTCATTGAAATCAAAAAATTTAATACAATGAAGGTGATCGGTTTAATCAACAGAAACTCAAAATAATATTTTATCTGAACCACATTAATTATCTAAGTTGATTTGACAAAAGAAACATTTTGGTGATAAATCATGAAAATAATTTTTTACAGTGTACCCTTTTGCTTGTGTGATATATTTAGGCTAATACGATTATATATATACATAAATTAATATTTAATTTGTTTAAAATGCATAATAATAAAAATAATGTGCTATGTAAATGTCGGCGTACCTTAGGGTGAATGTTGAAGTACCTATTGGTCTCAAAGCTTTTTTTCTCGTTCTCAGCATAGTACAACAGAAAACTATCCTTGATGATGAAGAATCTGTTATGAAAGCACAAACAGTCACAATGATTTACAGCAACAAGAAATTCAATAATCACCTTACAGCTAACCTACACATAATAAACACATTTTTTCCCTTTAAAAACAGGAAAGCACTAGTTGAAAACTTTCCATTGCTTCCTCCACAAATTCATAAATGACCAAATAAGCATAAATAAAACATTCATTTTACTGGAATTGATCTTTCCTGGGATTGATCTTTATAAGTCCTAATGTACGTACAAAAACCTCCCGGCAGCACAGAGCGTCCTCATAGATCTGACTTACTCAGCTTTAAAGGCACATTTAAAGCATCTCGGTTCAGTAAGCTATAATGATGGGTTACTCGATATCATCTAAGCTGCAAAGCTTTTAAAGTGCACTACATAACAAGGTATACCACTCAAAAAAATATTATGTGCTTTAACCCAATGCAAAAATTTCACTACACAGCAAAAATACCAGTTAAACCAGAGCTGCTTCTTCTTATGCCTCACTATAACATTATATATTTAATAACACTTCATTATTGACCAAAACAACAAAAACAGATAAACACATTGTATATCTCTGTGCAGGGAAAGAAAAACATAATGAAAACAACAAAGTAAAAAAAGATATTCTAATAAAAGAGTCTTTAGCTTTATTTTTGTTACAGATTGTGCATAGTTAGCGCCCAATGTTACCTGCGGGACCATTTGGCCGAGGGCCTCCCGAAAGGTCTCTTCCACAGAACCCCATGCAGTTGCACTTTGGTGCTGATATCCAATGCGTCCGAGTCAGCTTGCTCCATGGAGGTCCAGGGCGAGAGTAGGGAGGGCTTGGACGAGGAGAACATAGCTGACAATTTCACAGGATGTGGGAGACGAGGAGGTGTGGTAAAAAAATGTCAATGAAGTTAAAATAGTAGCATGTACACTCGCCAATAATCCTATAGAGACGCAGTCAATCAGGCAAAGTCTGTGATATCCTCCAGTCATTCAGTGAGGTGGAATGATGTATCTGCCAATAGTGACATCAGCTGGTTTTGGACAGTGTGGAAATAGAACCAGAGAGGGAGGGAGGAATTGATATGAGAGGGTTAGACCCAAGAGGCTTTGGGAAAGAGTGCATTTTTTTAATCTGAGGGACGTCAAAGCAGTATTTTGAAGGGAAATGCTATTACTTAATGGATTATGTCACTTATGACGTAGGATCTTTATCTCACTTATGATGTTGGACTATATATATATATATATATATATATATATATATAGTTTTTTATATATAACAGTTTTTTCAAAGCTGTTCACCATGCCTTTATCATTTCGTTCCAGAATTTCAATCTTAAAATTTAAAAAAATAAATAAATAAATTCCAATCTTAATACATTGATATTGGTTGATATTGACATTGATCTAAATACATTCAATATTTATGTGAATATAATTGTGATAAACGTTTACACAAATAATGACTCAAAATACACTTGTGTGGCACAATTTCCACTACTAATAACAATTTTTTTCAAAAGTTTTATTAAGTGTTAGCATAATTGGTAACCAAGAAGACAACAGTGTCAGTAAAATCATGGTTGATATGAAGTACGAGATGTGATGTATGAAGACATTTGTACATTGCTTCCAAGCAAGCTGTAATTTTGTTGAAATGCAAAATGTATAAATTTTTGCTATGAAATTAGCCTCGGCAAGACAAATAAGCAAGACATTTTATTCCAAAAACTTTTAAAATGTCATTTCTACCACACAGTATTATCAAACACAATAAATACTTTGAGATACAGTGTGGTGGAAATTACATTGTGATAGAAATGATGAATGTATATTGTTTGACAGGAGGGGACAAAAGTTCCTATAGTTACCAAATATAACCTGTATTAGACAGGTGCGAAAAGGAGATTTTAGTTGTTCTTACATAAAAATAGCAGTCTGTCCAATTTCACAGACAGATTAATCTGCTAAAGAGCCATTTGGTGTTTGTGTGCGTAAGTGTTAGGAATACAGATGTATTCCTTTCCAAACAACTTCAGCAAACACATTATGGATCTGTATGCTTGTAAATCTGCCATGTTTACAGCGTCTCACCCTTGAACATATGGTATTGCATACATGTAGTTTGCTAATGGATCAGGGATTAAGTACTCTAGACACTTAACACAGCTTTAATATCCAGCGGATATGTATTTAATAACACTTCATCTGTGACTTTACACATGGACTAAAGGATTACAGCTTGAACCTTATTTGCGTAGTACTGTACATCTTAAAGGAATGCTGTTTAACGTAAGTTAAACTGTAAGACACAGATGCTGTCGATAGAAAATAATTTCAATTTAAAAAAGCAAAACATAACATTGACTGTAAAGCAGGTGTATGTAGGATTTAAAATCAGGAAACTGAATATTGTACTTTCTTATATTGAATTATATTACATTTCACACTACATGTATGCATTTAGTAGATGCTTATAATACTATTATGTAATATAATAGAGACAATTTTAGAGAATTACTGCTTTATTGGAAACAACACAATGCTTGTACTACTTTCACACAGAAACCGTTTCATAATAGGTATCACTCCGCTTCTGCAGGATCTGTACTGGCAGCATTTCATTTTTTGAAGAGCAAACCTACTATCATTTTAAAAATACTGCAGTTATTGTGTCACGGAATGTAGTTTTGAGAGTTTTTTAGGTGAGAATGTAGTTGTTTAGACCCCAAATATGCGATTTATATATAAACGGCACTCATTTGACAATTTGTTTAGACGTTTTCAGAGATGTGAGCTCCAGGTTGCAGCGGCCGTTCAGCACTCATGTACCCGCCGAGAACAGCTTATCTCAGCCAGTCTTTCGGGAATTTGCCACTGGCAGATATAATTCATTTTGGGTATATCAAAAGGGGCATTCTTTGGTCTGATTAATCTACTTGTTCCAAAGCAAATCAGCTTGGCTAAGGGCAAAGTTAAGGTTTATAACTTTACATTTTTATCTAGCAAATCCTGTACTAATTAGAGCACTGCTTTTGTACTTTTGACTGAATTGCTTGCTTGTGTTTATTTCCTATTGTACAAACTTCTTACACTTTTATCATGCCTATGGCCTAATCACAGCCGTGCTGATATAGAGCCATATCACACTCCTACTGAAGTGATATTGCTCATATATAATATTTCAGCTAATTGAGTTGTCTAATTATCCTTTTATTTGTAGAATATCAAAACTCTAATGTAATATATAACATCATATTTCTGGGCTTCAATGTGACATCACTAAAAGTTAAACATGTAGAAAAATGTCCCAGATTGCTGTCAAAATCCACAGATGTACCTGTTCTTAATTACTGGACAATAACTCATATTTGTCTTAAAACGATTACTCGTTTCTCATTTATTTGCTTCATTAATTTACAATGTGAAAATATTTCTCAATGCAATTCCAAATGTTCTTAGACAGGCAAAATAAGGTACGTAGTAAGATTTGCATCCATTAAAAAAGAAAATAAGTTTATTCAAATCATGAACAAAGATGTTTGCAACCATTTTAAGTTAAACAATTGCAAGAAAAATAAGGCATACTCCTCTTGTGGAATGATAACATAAAAGCCCCCAAACTCTGAATTCATCATGTCCTGCTTCATTGTAAAATCTCTATACCAATACCATCACCCTTCCGACCCAGTCTCTATCCCAACAGCTCTTAGCTGTAAGAGAAGAACCAGTCAAAATAAGTCAATATGGCACAACATTTCACCTAACCAAAAACCATTCAGTTCCAAGTATCTGTGCCAAGTCTCTATAGGAGGAGGTCATGTTGTAGGATTCGCATTTTCCCTTTCAGAGGAGTCCTATCTACAAATCAGCATTAAGTCTCTTTCGTCCATGTATCTTCCACAATTTGAGGTTGATTCTGCGCTTGTGCACTACAGTAAGATGAGGGCGCTATTGAGCTAAAAGCATTAACACAGCTTTTTACATAGACTAGAACTCATTTTCAGAGCAAGAATGCAACATTTTGTAAACCAGGAACAGGATGTTGCTGGTGTCCAAGTTTGCCTCTTAATGCTTTTTTTTATTCAAGCTTCAGAGGCAACCTTAAAAAAAAAAAAAAAAAAAAAAAAATAGTTTGGTGATGAACACAGCAGTTCATGGATCACTCCTTCAAAGCATTCAGGTTGCCAAACCAGAAATCCACCATATAATCTTCCCAACTGATCAAAAATGGAGTATCAATGTCATTAATTTAAAAATTATCATTCTTGCCCACTCATTACATAAGCGAAAATGAGACTAAAAACTACTCTGGAGAACAGGGTGTCAAACGGGATGTCAAATAGGGTATTTTTTTTGTTTGTCATTTATACAGAGAATACATATTTACAGTACAAAACATCTGACTGACCAATGAGATCCTTTTTCCATGATTAAACAACCAAATCAGGTTTGAATAATTGTCAAAAAATAATGCTGTACATGCACTGAACTCAACAGAACAATGTGTTTATCTGCTAAAAATCTGGACACCAAACATTTCAAGTGTAAAGTAAATGTCATATTTGTCTAATAACCATAACAGGATGAAGTTCGTTTAAAAGTGGAAAATAATTTTAGCAGTAACCAAGTTTGTAAGAAAAAAAAAAAAAAAAAAGCCAGTGTATGTTTCCATATTCATTATATTAATGGAATAATGTTATCTCATTATTAAGATTTGTGCTAAAAAGGGGGTCAATAAACTTAAAATAATTACTCCGGGCCAATGAATTCAATGTTTGTAAAGTATCATTATTTTTTTATTATTATTATTGTAAATGGGCACAATTGTGCTGGTTCATCTTTAAAAAGATTCATGGACATATTCCATATAAAAAAAACAAAAGAATGCCAAATTTAAAGCATACATGACTACCCAACAACAACTGATTCTTTTAAACAAGCACCACTGAAGAAAAAAAATTAAATGAAGAGTTGGACACTTGATCGCATATATTTGTGTATGGTCATCGTAAGCCGTCAGCCCACAGTGCTTTGTGGAGCAGCAGAGCAGCCCATTCCAGAAGTCCATAGGCGCTTCCTCAAATCAAGTTCGCGACTGCAAAGTTCCTGCGTTCACTCCAACCGCCGACTTGAATAAACTGACAGAGGCATGATTCAAACCACGTCTGCGAGGTTGTTGTTTGGCCAATGCTGTTCAAAGTCCCATTTGCACTTTTCAGTGAAGAACACTAGTGCTGGTGGCCGATGGACAGCACTAGAGGTATCAGACAGCCTACAACCAGAGCTCCAACCTCCACTTTGCTCAGTCCTTTCCCTGCGCTGCCCCCAGGCGAGTGGCTGTGGCCGCCCATGCCGCCCACTTCCGGGAGGACGTGCACCGTGGCCACATACAGAAAGGTGCCGGCGGAGAACAGCATGGCCACCCCGGTGGCGTTGACGTCAGATAGTGCCTCTTTACTGCTCTAAATGGAAGAAGAGGGAACGTGTTAGATGACGGGTGAATCTAGGACACAGTCAAAGAGGTGGAAACTCTTTTTTTTGGTGGACATTAAATATTCAGGATTGTTACAGGGATGCTCGTTGGTGTCCCAGTTGTAAAAATCTCATTGCATCTCTGCATTTCAGTGATTTCTAAAAAAAACACAATTATGGGGTGTTTCACAGCAGGGGAGCCAGAGGTGAATAATCTCCGCTCTGCCACCTCAGCTGTTCCCATGGCGATGGGATGCCTACGGGCGAATCTGAAAAACATAGCGTGGGCCTCCATGGTGGTTATGTAACCCTGGTGAAGCGTCTGAAGTTATTGCTGTGAAGTTATACTGAGAACAATAAACCTTGTGCCATTAGGGGGTAATTAGTAGACGTTACAAAACAAAAAAGCGAACAGAAAGGGTATATATGCCAGGATACATGGCAATTTAGCACATATTTAAATAAATAGTGGCTAATTTGTTTTAGAGGCAAATTGTAATATTCAAAATAAGTTAGCAATTTTTTTTTTTTTTTTAATTTAAATTAGATGTTTAGCTTGCACTAAGTTATGTGATTGCACTGTAAGGATTGCTGTAATTTCGTTGTACTTTTAGTATAGTGACAATAAAGAATCTTGAATCTTTATAAAAATTGATTAAATGTCAGCAACAAGGCCATCTTCATGGTGAGAACAAAGTGAATAACAATAAAAAAAACCCATACTATAAGCAAAAAAGCTATACAAGGCATTTAAGACTAATACAAGGCAAACATTCTAAAATACATTCAAGTTTGTAATGTTGTGATTCACTTGTAGTTGGCTTGGCTCATATAACACTTTAACAAAGGCTGTGTCCAAAATCGCCCCCCTATACCCTTAAACAGGGCACTATTTGAGGGGACAGCCATTTGTAGTGGTCCGAAACCATAGTGAATGTTATTAAGTGCACTCATACAATCCCATAATGCACTGCAATAATATGTACAATTGATGCACACTCACACACTCATGCACACTTAAAGTGAAATAAACCTTTAATTAAAATTGTATTATTATTATTATTATTATTATTATTATTATGATGTAATTAAAAATATAGTTACTTTCCAAGTTTCATACGCAAAACTAATTGTAACCAAAGTCCTTTTAAGGCAAGTCATTTCACTCGGCTGCCATCTTTGAAACGGCTCTCGGGCAGCTATTTCAGTCATGAAGCGCTTATCTCTTTGAATGGGGAAACATCAAATTCTCCAAAGCTGTTCACCATGCTTATGATTAAATTTCATATATGAAATCACCAATAAAATGTGACAACAATTGTCTCGTAAATTTTGCTTCTAAATGCTCAAATCATGAGAAAAAAACCTGCAGAGAACACTGATTTTAAGGCAACTGGCGCCATCTGGCGATTGGCACTTTTATTTTGAAGGTGGGACTTATTCTGCCATATTCTCCCATTCATAGTAATATGAGTGCACCATCTTTGTATATCTAAAGCCAGTTCAAATGTTATGCAGATATTGTCACTAACAAGGCTTACAATATTATTGTCAGTTCTATTTCTATTTTAATACTTCAGCATACCTGACTGAGTCCTACGTAGGTGAGCATGGCCAAAACAGGGGCAGCCAAGGCAAAGACTAATAGATGTTTCCGGATACGGTTTCTTTCTAAACCCGCATGCATGAGGAAAGATACGAGTCCAAATGCAGCAGGAGCCTGAAATACAATAAATAGCATCACAGCAAACAAACAGATGTAAATTTAAATAAGTATAAAAAATGAACATTTTTAAAGCATAAGAAACACTTTCATAAGGTTACACAGTTCACAAAAAAAAAAAAAAAAAAGCAAGCAAAACAAATTTATAGCCACAGTCAAAAGGATTTTTGTTGTTGCTGCTGAAAGAAATGAATACCTTTACTCAGCAAGGATGCATTAAATTAATCAACATGATTAATAATAATATATGCTAATAATATAACATGTTTCTTGAGCAGCAAATCAGAATATTAGAATGATTTCTGAAGGATCATGTGACACTGATTGGAGTAATGATGCTGAAAATTCAGCTTTGAATTTTACATTTTACAAAAATAAATTACATTTTAAAATATATTAAAATACTAAAATGTATTATTATTAATAAATATTAAATTGAAATAATATTTCATAATATTACTGTTTTTACTGTATTTTTTATTTTGTTTTGGTCAATACGTTTTTTATAAATATTTTTAAAGTAGTCTCTTATGTGCATTTATTTGATCAAATACTGTATGTGTAATAAACGACATGTATAACAAACAATGTTACATTTGTCATCTCAGATCACACGCAAAGCATGTGCTGTGAGTGTAATTTATTTTTTAATTATTTACAATATATTGGTTTACATTCTGAAATATTTGGAAACATTTGGAAAGGCACCTACATTTACATTTAGTCATTCAGCTGGTCTTTCTAAACAAATTGACACAAATTAGAAACGGCGCAAACAACTTATCACAGGAGCCAATTATATTCACAGTACACTAGAATAATACACAAGCTAGAACAGAAGTACATTAATTTCTTTAAGGTTGACTGTACCTTATGCAACATAATGGCCACAAATACAATAAGCTGGACACTGGTCTGAGACGTAGATGCAGCCGCTCCAAGAGCAACACCATCAGCTGGAGACACAGAATGAATCAAATATAATTATTGGTCAGATTTAAAATAACCCAGAATAAACACTACTGCAAAAGTTTAGAATAATTAAGATTTTATTTTTTTGAAAGAAGTCTCTTCTGCTCAACAAGGCTGCATTTATGTGATCAAAATACAGTAAAAACAGAAATATTGTAAAAAATTATTACAGTTTAAAAGAGCTGTTTTTTATTTTAATATATTTGAAAATAAAAATGTTTCCTGTGATGACAAAGCTGAATTTTCAGCATCATTACTCCAGTCTTGAGTAAGCGTCACATGATCCTTCAGAAATCATTCTAATAAGCTGATTTGATGCTCAAGAAATATTTATTATTATTATCAATGTTAAAACAGTACTTTTATTAAGCAGCAAAAACCTTTTCAACATCGATATTAATCAGAACCATTTTTAATAATTGAGCACCAAATCAGCATATTAGAATGATTTCTGAAGGATCATGTGACGCTTACTCAAGACTGGAGTAATGGCATATAACACATATATTAACCCAGTAAACAGTTATTTTAAACTATAATAATATTTAAGAATATTAGTATTTTTACAAATTTCTGATCAAATAAATGCAGCCTTGGTAAGTATAAATCAGTTTTACCTGCAGCATGGACAACCAATCCAAGTGTAGTGGTGACTTTAGAGCTAGCAGTCCTTGCTGCTTCTGGATCTAAAAATGTGGAGAGAACAGTTTCAGACATTTTATGCCATCAAGTTTATACCATTCTAATTCGTCACCGAACACCGACCATCACTGTTGTGCATGTGAGCACTGCCGATCTGGTCCACCAACAGCATGAAGACGAAGCCCAGCACCAGAGAGACACCGATATAAGCGTGGAGCTGCTCGTGACTATGGCTGTGTTCACCGCTGGGTCCCACGACTGCTTCTGCAACCTTCGCATCAGAAACTTCTGTTTCCACTTGCCCATGGCCATGGTGGTGTCCACCTACACCAAAACAAGAAAATAATTCATACAATACATCAGTGATGGGAACACACTGAGTTTTGGCACTACTAAGCTAAATTCTACAATTTTTATTTTAATGTCATATGGATAGGAATAAATTGCATTTTAAAATGTATATTAAAATAAAAAACAGTTCTTTTAAATTGTAATATTTCATGTTACTGTTTTTACTGCATTTTTGCAGCCTTGGTTAGCATAAGAGACTTCATTTAAAAAGGATTAAAATAAAAAATCTTACTAACCCCAAACTTATGAACAGTAGTGTATGAGGCCTGAGTCCTTCACATAAAAATCAGTCTACAGGCTTTCATAGACAACCTAGGAAGTCGGGGAAGCTCTCGTTTTTTTTTTTTTTTTAGGTTTCGTGAACAAGCTGTTCACACATTAGCAATAAAAAAAAGCTTTTTTTTTTTTTTTTTTTTTACATATAGCCCCTTTAAGATTAATAAATTCAAAAATCCTTGCCGTTTTGTGCCAGAAATAAAACATGTCTAATTAAATTAGAATTTATATAACCATATGCATTTAATAATATAACTAGCTACAAAATAGTCAGCAACTTTTTGTTAGTAGTTTAAAGTGAAGCTTTTTTTAAGAGCTTGACTACAGCTTAACTACTTTAAATTATGAATAACTAGTAGCTTTACAATCTAAAGTAGATGTATACCACGCAAGAATGCATTACTGCAGATAAACTTCCAGATATCAGTTTAGGATTTATGCATGCAGAACATCTTTGATGTTTATTCTGCATTATTAAGAAAAGGAATCAATGCATTAACTGAAGTGTAAACTTGAATCTCACCTTCCAGCATTTCCTCATAGAGTGCATGAACTCCCTCTGGAATAATGACAGCCAGTGCAGTGCCACACAACAGCCCGGCTCCCAACACTGTCACCAACTTCAGCTTCTCCTGAAGATAGATAAGGAATTGCAGAGTCTCAGTAACCAACAGACTCTACTATGTATTTAGGCTGACATTGGTCATCTTCATGTGAATAAGAGGCATGCAGGTACAATCGCATTTCTGAATAAAATTCTCATTTGAACCTAAACTTCATCCGAGTCCACAAAAAGGGCTATAAATCACCATATATCTCAATAGTGAAAGAGCTATATAATGGTAAGGCTTTTTAGCCATTTTGAGATTATTAGCATCAACAAATTAATGACCTCAAACTTATGAATTGTAATGTACATATTAAAAGGAATGGTTCACCCAAAAATGAAACTTTTGTAATTATTTACTCAACCTCAAGTAGTTCCAAGCCTGTATGAAGTTCTTTCTACTGTTAAACACATAAGAAGATATTTTGAAGAATGTTGGTAACCAGATCTGACGGTAGCCATTGACTTCCATAGTATTTTTTTTCCTACCACGGCAGCCACTGACTTGCATAGTAGGAAAACAAAAGACTGTCTAGTTACCAACATTCTTCAAAATATCTTCAACAGAAAAAAAAATATAATAATAATAAAAAATCAGGTTTGGAACAACTTGAGGATGAGTAAATGATGACAAAATTCTCATTTTGGGTGAACTCTCACTTTAAAATAATAGTAGTCGAATTATTTTACAAATTTCAGTGTATTTCAGTGCACATTCGACTGCTATTTAAACTGTATAAACTCACAAAAGCATTTTATCAGCCACTCGCTTTAGTTATTACCAACTAAACACATTTTAGTGAATCATAAAACATAAAATTTGCTTGAAAATCCAGAAAATCAATCTGAACTGCATTTTAAGAAAAACACACCTGTTTAAACAAGATCAGCGTGGGTGCTAAGTTAAACAGCTTGTGTCTACAGTATAAACTTTAGATTGATAGAACATTCAACATTCAAACTTTTAAGATCATTTGCCCTTGGAAGGCTAAATTAGGGGTGCTTGTCGCTTTTGGAGATCAATGCAAATCTCAAATCTATTTCTGAGGACCTCAGCACTGCATATTATGGATGTCTGCCTTATCAATTACATCCATTTCCTGCAGAGAACTAAACACCCAGAAGCTCACAAGGACTGAATATTGGGCACACCTGTCCTAAATAAACTAACTTACTGTAGACATGGACAACTCAGGTTAAAGCTCACCTCAGAGAAGTTGACAGCCAAGGGAATAGTTCCAGCCACATAACAACCGACTAGCATAGCCAGAGACAGCAGACTGATGGAGCTGAAGTCATCCATTTCTGCTAAAGATCCAAGAGTTTAACAACAAATCCTGTGCGATCGATCGATGTTTGGTGTCAGTTGGTGTAGTAGCCGGTTAGCTAATGATTTGTTTGCATCTACCCTTAAAAATCACACGATTAAAAACGTACATCCACTGCTGGTCTGCTGTGAAGGCGGTTTTGGAGCTCTTGGTACATTGACCTGATCGATTATCTCAACGCTGTGGCTCAACTTTAATCACACAGAATCACGTCACGCTTAGCAACGGCTAAAATCATGATAATCAGTCTGCAAATAAACACAAATTAACAGATTTGTTAACGCTTGTCATGGTCTACTTCTCTGATCTCAGGCCGGGGTTGATGACATGGTAATTCCTAAATAGGCAACATTGTTTCGTCGCGGTAAACTCTTCTAGTTTGCCACCTATTCCGCAGTATCGACCCACACTGGTCGCTAACTAGCCGAGTGTGTGATGTTGGCAGTCTGAGCGAAGCACTTCCGGGCTACATCGCCGTCAAAACAAAAGCCCCCACCCCCCCTCTCCAAATTACGTCATCAAGACGCACCCAGATTTAATCTGTATGCTAATTCGTAACCACTAGCATACTTTTACTATTTCCCCCATATCTTTCTGTGGAAAAAATAGTAAGAGTATGTTAGTGTGCGGTCCCGAATTCAGATAATTATTACCATTATTATTATTTATTAACAACAGAACAGAGTATACTCAGCAAAACTGCTTTGAAATCAAGAAAGAGACATGAGACACTTATTTTATTTATTGTAAATTAAAATTTAACCCTGGAAATTTTTTTATTTATTTATTCATTTTAATTTTAAGACAACATTTTTTTGAAGAAAGATTGATGATGTATTGTCTCATTATTTAAATTTTGTTCATTTTGAACAAAAAACAAGTTACATGGTGTAATTTTGATGCAAAAACTTGAGAAAATGAGATCCAGGCAGTCCAGCAATGATTATGTCAGAGATCAAATTTGAATAAGGAATAACAAATTTATTAATTAAAAATTATAGAGACAAATTAATTGAGTAATTAATAGTTAATAATAAAATCTAGAGTATTGTATCTAACAGATGAAGATGAAGATCAGAATATAGAGAAAGAAGGAACACAATTAAGACATTTGCAGAATGAAATGAGAGGTAGAAGAGAAGAAGCAGAAGCAGCCAGAAGTAGAAGATGCAAAAGAGATGCCAGAAGCAAAAAGAGCAAAGAAAAAGCTAAACTATCAAAGACCCAGTCCGTTTTATACCATAAGCATAGGAAAACCTACATCCCTCTCAAACTTATGTTTTGGTCTAATAAGAAATGGTCAAACAGACTTATCCATTATGTCATAGTTGGTGTAATGGCTAGGTCAGAGTGACTGGTCAAATGTCAAAGATAGATGAAAATAGATACAAAAGGTGTTGTTTTGACACCCTTAAGAGAATATTGCAGATCTTGCATTATTAGAAATGGAATCAGACATATTTTCATACAAAGGTACATCAAGTTCAAATGAGCAACTAATTCTGAAAGCATCATCGCTTCTGCAGTACTTGGCAGGCGTCCAATATCTAACCATAAACGTGTCAACATGACCTGTCACATTGGAACACTTGAAGAACAACTGAATATAGCAAGCATACATACTCTTAAAGATACAAGAAGAATAACCATAAAGGAGTACAATAAAGAGTAAATACTTGAAAATATGATGAGGGTTAATATATGGAGTAGGAGTACATGAATATATGAAATCAAAAGTAATATTGATAAATCTTAAGCCAAAATGATTAACATGAAATATGAATAAAATGAATGAATATGAATATTGACCATTTTGGATCCACCATTAATATAATTTTTAACTAGATTTCCATTTAGGCCTAGTTTAAATAATCCATTTAGCCTAAGTGTCTGAAAATTACATTCAGTTCACACTTATATATTCTTTTAAAGTTTATTATTACCATAATAAGTAGGCCTACTCTTTTTAAAAGTATGCTAAAGTGTAGCTATTCAATTTAATCTATGTTTTTAGATAAAGACAGGGAAAAACTGCAAACATTTATAGGCCTATCATGGTAACTACAGTGTCTTATAAATGCTCTGCTTTGCTGATTTTAAAAATGTTAAAGAGATGCAAAAGAGTAAAATGGACAATGTCTAAAAAAGTGGTTCTAAACAAGGGGGTCACATTTTGTGAATATTTGTTAGATGTCTGTTCTGTGTGAGGGCTGAAACAAAGGTGTTTGTACATAGTAGCTGTGTAAATAGGAGAAGAAACAAATTGGATCGGACGATACGTGGAGCACCAAAGCACTCTTGTAGCCAATCAGCAATAGGAGGCGAATCTGCTCATGATGGGGAGGAGAGAGAGTGAGCAACAGGAACATTTGTAGAAAGATGGGCTTAATCAAAGCTCTGTCTGTGAAATGGGGCCATTGTGTTTTCTGTATTTTAAATGAGACTTTTGTTCTCACAATTATTACTTAATTTATTGCATTTGCAATGTAATTTCTCATTATTTGGATAATACATTTTGCAATTAAGATATGACATTTTTTTTTTAATCATCTACCTTTGAAAAGTCAAATTTGCAAAATTTAAACTTGGAATTGACCCATCGCAAAGACCGCCCCCCTTAGTTATTGTTGCTTTGTCCGACAAGCCATGGCGCTGAACAATAAAAACCGTTTTGTGGCTGTTTAATGTGTCGTGACAGATTGCTGTAGTGCCTCAGCTCAAGCAGCTCGTGAACCGATCAACTCTTCTTACTAGTTAATTTATAGCATCAAATAAACATGAATGAACATGAGAGGGAATGTTGTTTCAAACGCAGAAAACCGTCAGTACACACCATTTTTCAAGTTGAAGTCCGCCGAGGTTAATCTTTTAACTCCTGACTGCTTTGTCGGACAAAATGGTGGATTCGGCGTTATGATTGTTAGATCGCGTGTCAATCAAACTCCCGACGAAGGGTCAAGTTTTTAAGTCACCACTGTAAGTAAAAATGCAATGGTAGAATGCAAAACGTTACAATTAAAATTGAATTTGAATTTCTTTGTTTCCTGCCTATGCCTGGACAAAACATAAAACATAACTTGAAAACATTTTCCCAGTGGAAATCTATTATTTTGTCTGACCTTGGAGCATTAAACATTAAAGAGACAGCACATAGCCTACATATACAAATGAAAAATGCAGCAACAATATCCACTGAAAATAAGCTTTTCTTTTTGGCTTTGTTGTCTTTGAAACCAAACACTAGATGGAACTGTTGTATTGTTTGGTAATCGCTCACTTGTTGCCCGAACCCTTTTCAGGGGCTTGGCATTTGTCAGACAAATTTATCCAAAACGACTTACTTTGAATTCAAGGTATACATTTTCATGCATACAAGTTCATATTCCCTGGGGATTAAACATTGACACTGCTAGTGCCATACTGTCTGAACTACAGGAACATTATATTATATTATATTATATTATATTATATTATATTATATTATATTATATTATATTATATTACATTATTTAAAATACAGAAATTGAAGTTGTGGAATATTTGTTTTAAACTTCAGACAGTATTTTATATTTCAAAATGAGATTTATTTATTTTTATTAGTATTTTTGTGATTTGCATACTCTGATATTGGGACCAGGGACAGTTGTAACAGGGGACGGTTGTAACACCTTGAATTCCTCCAATCAGAAACAACCTAGAGTGATGACACTCACTGTGCATATGCTCAGTTAGTTTCCCTCCATTCTTGCCATAAAGGGAGCCACATTAGAATCTTCCTGACGGAGTTATCTACAAAAGATTGTTTTTGAGGTAAAAAAATTACTTTTCTTTCTGATGTACTTTTTTGGATGCTGTTATAGGATCAAATGGCTATGAATTCAAACAAGTATTATTAGAATCACTGTTTTGTAAGCTAAAAATAGAAATGACTAACAAGTGTCAAACTAGCAGTCAAGCTAGCTCACATGAGATGAAAACATGGTTGGTGATACTGGGACGGTTGTAACGCCCCGTTACAACTGTCCCGGTATCACCAATCAAGTTTCATTTATATTTTAAAAACTAATCAAGCTAAAAAAAAACTGCATAGTTTCTCTTTAATGTGCAAATTAAAAATAAAATGTGCAATGTGCATTGCAAATTAAATGTAAAATGTCATCAAATCACATTTTAAGGTATTTATCTTTTTTTATGTAAAGATAGTCAGTGTGATAGACAGCACGCCAAATATCAGAAAGAGGAAGACAGACAGGGGAGTTCCATTTCTGCAGCTAAAAGAAAAATGAATTTCAGCAACAACAAAAAATCCAAACCGAAGAAGCAGAAAATTCAGGACTCATCTGATGATGAAAATTAATTCTGCATTGTGTGCTTGGAAAGCTTCTCCAGGTCAAGGGAGGTTTGGCTCCAGTGCTGGTCCTGTAAAGCCTGGGCACACAAGGACTGCACAGACGGAAGGGATTTTTACACTTGCCACAACTGTGACACAGACTAGGCCTACCGAGCCCCCCACCCCCTCTCTCTCTGTTGTTGAGAATGTTTGAGTTCATGTTTAAACTTTTTTGAGGTGTTCTACCCAATAAATAATTTTCTTGCATTATAATTTGACAGTTTCATCCTCTTTTTTGTCATTCGTGTGAAAAAAGGTAATCATTACTTAAAAACATGAAATGAATAATCACAATAACATGACTGATAAATAATATTTTCTATTTTGAGTATATGATTGATTCTTTATGTATATTTTAGACATGTTACAACCGTCCCTGACATGCGTTACAACCGTCCCTGTACACTGGGACGGTTGTAACAGTGGAGAGACTGTATTAAAATCAATTTTGCAACCTGTATATATTTCATAAAACCACTTAAATACATTGTTTCAGCAGTTGACAGATTGAAGTTTATAATATAACAAATTGGTTATTCCAGTAAAAATGGTTTTTGATGTATTGCTAAAAATTGCAAAAAGTGTTACAACTGTCTCTAATATATAACATTGATTACAGAATAGCTATATCTGTATTTTAAATGGTACATTGTTTGTTTGTCGGTTTGTTTGTTTGTTGTATTTCATCATATATCAAAACAAGATATTCTTATAATAGACTACCTGCTGTATGTGTGTTTCCCAAGCAACAATTGTGGAAATGTGAAATGTTTAATAGCCTTCCTGTAGTCACACTTAAAAGGTTAGTTCACCAAAAAATTATGTCATTAATTACTCATCCTCATGTTGTTCTACACCCGTAAGACCTTCGCTCATCTTCGGAACAGTAATTACGATATTTTTGATAAAATCAGATGGCTCAGTGAGGCCTGCATTCACAGCAAGTTATTACAAAATAGCGATTTCAAAACACTGCTTTATGAAGCTTCAAAGCTTTACAAATCTTTTGTTTCGAATCAGTGGTTTGGAACATGTATCAAACTGCCAAAGTCACATGATTTCAGTAAACGAGGCTTAGTTAAGTCACAAGTGTTTCGAAATGTTTCGAAATTTCAACGATTCACCACTGGGGGGCAATGATCTCTGTGAACTTGTGATGGGCAAAGCGAGGCTTCGTGAAACACAGAAACAGTTGAAGCAAATGAGCCGAATTGTGTTGAGGCTTTGAAACAATCCGACACCCGTCTCCACGGTGACACTTATTGGTCACTTGCATGTGTTGATCTGAAATAACCTTCACAATGATTAAGATAAACGTTGACGAATTATAACGTACATGTTGTTTGTGCCAAACAAGGAAGTGTGTGAGGGAGTGGATAGTGTTCTCGACTGGGTTCGAATCCTGGTCAAAACAGTGTTTTGCTATAAAAAAACTCATGCAAATAAACACCTTTTACAAACCCATTGTAAATGTTTTATTGAAAGTAAGTCTATAAATCATATAACAAGATTGAATATCAAGTGTATGTAAAAAAAATGCCTTCTTTTATAAATTTTTAGGGCTTGTTTTGTTTGTTCCATGGTTGTCTCAGCTAAACAGGCCAATAAGAGACTATTAACTACTATTATTCTTTTTAATTATAGGCCTACTAATGTCTAATTAACCATCTTCAAATGTAATAAAACAGATCAGAGATCAGGTAAAACCTATAGACTTGATTCATGGGTTCACAGAGATCATTGCTCCCCAGTGGTGAACCATTGAAATTTTGAAATGTGTCGAAACATTTATGACGTAACGAAGCCTCGTTTACTAAAATCACGTGACTTTGGCAGTTTGATACACGCTCCGAACCACTGATTCGAAACAAAAGATTTGTAAAGCTTCGAAGCTTCATTAAGCAGTGTTTTGAAATCGCCCATCACTAGATATTGTTGAATAAAGTCGTTATTTTGTTTTTTGGTGCACAAAAAGTATTCTCGCCGCTTCATAACATTAAGGTTGAACCACTGTAGTCACATGAACTGTTTTAAATATGTCTGGGCCCTGAAAGTGTAAATTAACTTGTTGTCAATGGAGGCCTCACTGAGCCATTGGGTTTTTATCAAAAATATCTTAGTTTGTGTTCTGAAGGTCTTACAGGTGTGGAACAACATGAGGGTGAGTAATTAATTACATAATTTTCATTTTTGGGTGAACTAACCCTTTAAATGTTTGCCTACACTTAGACTGTACTGACTCAACATGAGAAATATTCACTGGAGATGTGACAACTAGTCCCAATCTCCTCTATTTATTACTACTGGAGAAGTGTCTCTCAAATAGTAGAATAGTACAATGTGTTTGTGCACATGCAATTTTGGGGGGCAAAAGAACTGTGTATCTCTCTGTCTTCAGGAATCAATTAGCCTTATTTCAACATTAATGCACTTGGCTTTTAGTGTTCTTTTTATACCCATTTTTCAAACCCAAGCCCATTATGCTCTTTGTAAAAGACACATATCTTTAGTCATTTATTTATTCAGCTGTAGAGATTCAACTTATTCTCCAAATCTTCAACTGGTCATTGGATGCTCATGTTTCATTTCATATAGTGAATGCATGCTGTCTTGTTACCTAGACAACATCTGCTGAAATTGTCATTCCTGCTGCAAGATAAAGAGAAAGAAATTGGCAGTGTCTCTTGCAACGTTTATGCAGTAGGTCTGAATTTCAGGGAATTAACCATTTGCTCCAAAGCAAAGAGGTAAATCAATTTTCCATTTTCTTAAGACTTAACTTCTATCTGGTGTCAGGCTAATGACAACGTGCGCCGTGGGACGGCGGTCGTTCATCAAAGCTGTTTTAGCTGAAGTGAGGAGCGTCCTCCCTCTCTCTGCTCGTTAGTTCCAGCAAAATTACTTCTGAGGGTTACTGCTATTTCATGTAGTGTGTGGAATAAAAAGCCAATGCAATCAAATTTAGACCGTCTCTAAAAATAATTGAATGTCTTCGTCTGTGCTGCCTGCATTGTGTACTCATGCCCCAATCAGTTTTGGCCAATGTGATTATAAGAGACTTCATAAGCTATTTTATTACATTGAGAATGATGGACAAATCAAAGCGCATAGGCCACAACAAGGTGACTTTATAAATGAAGGGTTTAGAGTAAACGATTTGTTTAAAGGTGAAGTGTCTAATTTCTGCCGCAGTAATTTCGCTAAGCTAAATTGCATAAATAATGATAGTGGCAGGAATGATGATGGTTCACTAACTCACATCATTGGATGGGACACTGAAACAAACAAAGCAATGTTATTGAAAAACCACACTGAAAAAAAGTGATAAGGTTAAAAATTTAACATTTGAATTAATTGGTTTTATTCAAGACAAACATATTATTTAAATCACTGAACCAACCCATATACATTAATTTATACAAACAAAACTATTTTTATGGGGTAAATCAGGTAGCACTTTAGGGTAAAATTGTAGGTTGCCACTTTTTCTTTTTTACAGTGCATGAAATAGATACGTTTAAAACACAGATATGTTGTGGGGAAAAATACTTTAGAGAGTCTTTCATATTTCAAAACAAGAGTTTTTGTGGTTTGCATATTCAGATATTGACTAATAATACAATAGAATAGAATAGAATAGAATACATGATCTGTAGCCTATATGAAAATCCCAAAACTATCTTCCTTGGATATATGAAATATAGATGTCTGATGTCTGATTAAAGTGCTATAGTTTTGCAGTTGTAATGGTCAGTATTATATTGCTTTCAACCTCAACCTCATCAGTTATTGTAATAATTCAAATGAAATAAAATAAAATTAGAAATCGTACAAGTTGGGTCATATAAAAATGGATGTCTTAAACGTTAACCCATAAAGCTAAACCCTTCAACATAATCGTGATTGTAACAGGAATATATGTATAGTCGTATACGATTTTGCCATTTTGCACAAATTAGTAATATCACACACATCAAAATTCACGAAAAATGCTTCATTCATTTATGAATACTAAATGATTAACATATTCTTACACTATGGTGTTACTCCAAGGTACTTCAAAGCACCATGGTACTACCGCAATACCTTTCTTTTAAAGGATGTGCAATGCATATTAAACACAAGGTTGAGGTTTTTCCTCACAGGTGTTTGCATTCAAACAGCACTTCACTTTTCTGTCGTTGTTTTTATTATTATTATTATTATTAAAGACAAATCCTCTGGCACCTGAGGGAGAATTGTAGGATCATCCACACATACTCAACATGCAGGGCTCCACTGTAGTGTTTTTTTTTTTTTTTTTTTTTTTATTCCATGAAACTGTAACAATAAGCCATTGCTCTGTGGTCATGGGCCAGAAACATTGTGAATATCAGTCAAACATTTATGAGCTCTGGTGAAGATCAGGCCCCGCTCTTGGCTTGAGGGGCCAGCCTTCTCAAACTGCTGAGAAAAAGCTTATGACACAATCCCAGGAAGAGAAGCCATTCTTGGGAGAAACAACTTGTATTGCTCTTTCATCAAAAGCCCCAGACGCAAAAAAGATGTCAACGATTTATTTCAGGAAAATGTAAGAGAATATCTCTAGGATGTCTGGATTTTCTCATGTCTGGACTATATACAGGGATGATGCTTTTGTTGCTTAAAAATACATTAATTCAATGTTCAAAAGCATTTAATTCAGAAACAAACTTATAATTATGACTATTAGTAGAGCTTGCTATTCCCTGGTAAAAAAAATAGTGTAATTCATTTAATTGTATTGTATTGTACTTCAAATATTAGAAGATTTTTTAAAAACCTGTACTTGTAGATAGTATAGTGTTGCTGAAATATAAGTTCATGTTAAAAGGTGCACTTTGTAATGATGTCAAATTAAAATAACATATTTCAAAATCAATATAAGTTATTATCAAATTATATTTAAAGATTTACTTAATATAATAGTTAACACAAAAATTAAAATGATCCCATAATTTACTCACCTTCAAGCCATCCTAGGTGTATATGACTTTCTTCTTTCAAGAAAAGGAAGACTTTCTGTTCTTTCACAAATAGGACTTAACTATTCTTTTAAGTCCTTCTTTAGTTGGTCAAATTAAGCACTCTTAAGTGCAACTAAATGCATTTAATAAAAATGTATATTTTTATTTAATTTAAAAAAACATGCAGTTAAGTGTCTAAAAACATTACATTCAGTTTGCACTTAAGTATATTCTTTTAAAGTAAGTTATTTTTGTTACAAGTAGTCCTTTTAAAAAATGCTAGTGTTTTTTTTTTTTTTTTTTTAACTATTGTATGGATTCCTTAAAGGTACATGGGGATGGAAAAAAATATATATGAGATGGGAGGAAAAATTATGTCAATGCTTTTGTGTTTTCCTTTGCAAATGTTTTGCGTTCCCCCAAAAACCTTTTGAGTTCTTTGCGAGTCTTATATTTTCTATATATATGTTTTTTTCTCTCTCGCTTTGGTACTCGCTTTTGGTAATTAAGTGGTAAATTTAATTAAAAATGAAACCAAGTATAAAACTGATGAACTGATCACACTTGCTACACTGCTTGTTCTCATTTAAAAAAATGCTATAATTTTTTTTTTTCACCAGGGTTGTGCATGTTTCCTTATTCATAATCATTATTTCAAAACTGTTAAACTTAAGTTCAGAACCTAACATAATACTTTTGCACAAGAAATACCAGTAACATTTTCTTAAAAGAAAGTACATATCTTATTATTATTAAGGTGCAAATAGTGTTTGAGGGAAAATGATTGAGAGTTTATATTATTTTTTTATGGTTGCCAAAATGTTGTTGGTGTAATAAGATACTGCCATTAAGTAGTATTACTTCAAAACTAATATATCAGAGAAATTATAATTCTGCTCAGCTTCCATCTGACTGTCATGTGATACCCTGCACACCACAGATCGGGTCTTCTTGTGCTTTGTTTTGAGTGGCTTCATAATTTATAACCCCCATGAAATATTTCCACAGTCCACAGTAAGGCTGTCATCTTTCATCCTAGAGATGGAATGTCAATCTAACTTTGACTCCCTACACTGTCGAATCATATTCAATATTTACCTCTATCAGAAACTAGCGAACACTAGGCACCATTAGACCAAAGCCTCACAAAATGATACATGTAAGCCGGACTTTAGTCATGGAATTATGAAACCGAGTGCAGTGTCTTTTCAGCTATGCCAAAATGAATCCTAATATGCTTATCCTGAATGCTGCTGACAGGATTAACTGCTTAGGATTTCATTTTTCCCTCAAGGGATTTTAGGAGTTTCCCCACCGACCATACATAATTCCAGACAGTCAGATGGTAATTGCACAAGTTAAGTTAGGGGACATTTGATGAATCATTCAGGAAGAGTCACATACACTGTAGTCTCGCGTAACCAGACCTTCAGACTGACGGCAGAAGGTCTAGAATCCATCGCAGCTTTCAGTGGCCAAGGAACGCTCAAGAGGATGTCTGACCAGCATGTAAAGCAACCAAGTTCATTTTGTTCCGCGTCATGAAAATGTAAAGTCCCTGTAAATACAGACCGGCATGCATCTAATAAATTTTTCATTAAAGAACGTTGTGCAAGTTTACTCCAACAATGACACCGCAAACTTCAAATACAACATTCAGCATTTAGTTGATCCTGAGTGCAGTTGTACTTTGGTCATTCATCTATTACCATGGACACTAACTATCATCACAGTTGTTCATCATTCAGTTCATCACCATTGTGTATTTAAGTTCCTCCTGTTCACTTAGTGTTTGTCTGGTCACGTTTATGTTATGGTGTGTTTACTCTGCCTTTGTTGGATTACTTTGCCTGTTTGGAATAAACTTCGTATTGGATTTTTATCCGTCTGACTCGTCGTCTGTTTGTTTGCTGCTTACACACCTGAAACTGTGATAGATGACCAGACCACCCAAAATGGACGATAAGGTAAGAATAATCGTCCTGGCTCAGCAGAGCCTATTTCTTTTATTTTTCATTTGTTAAGGACTTTTGTTGCCTGGCCGTCAACAGCTCCCTAGACCACGAGACACTGAAGACCTTGTTCCGGATCGGGGCTACCTTCTTCCACCCCATCGACCTCCCAAACACCACAGGACTGGACTGGAGGGAAACCGTCATTAGGTGTCTGGAGTGTGTCGCATCCCAATCCAGAGCACAGCCAGACCCAGAGCCTGTTTCACCCCATACGACCATGGAGGAATCGCGTGTTCCCCCGGAGATGTTGAGGGTCAACCCGCCACGAAGAGTGAGCCAGAGGCCGAGGAAGAGAGGACAGGACTCACCATTGCCCCAGAAGTTGAACCCCAAAGTGAATCTGACCAGGGGAGTGAGCCCGCGACAGCAAAGGCTGAGGGAACAAAGACAGAGGACTGGCTGATTGACTTCAATAGGGACTTGTCAACTCCCGCCTTATCCCACCCAGTATCTGAATCTTTATTGCTTATGGAGAAAATTAATGACTCTGATTCATCAGTTCGTTCAGAATCATCGCTGTGTAAGGACAGCATGGTGAACATTATGGACTGGGATTTATACTTTGTATTAACCTGTGTGGACTGTGTTATGATTACTGTCATCCTGTCAAGTCTTGTTTCATCGCCAACACCACAGAGCTCAGCCAGTCCTCCAGCCTCGTCGCTGCCGGATGTTTGCAGCCCTGCGCAGTCTCCGGGGAGTCCCTGCTATGATGTCGAGCCGCAGGTCGAGCAACCACCAGCAGCGCCCGTGCATAAGGATCCTACAGCTCCGCCTCTGGCATCTGATTACTTCTCTCCCTCTCGGCCCGTCAGCCTGTTGGCTCCGCCTTGGCTTTTCCCATCATCAGCTCCACCGGAGACCCTCGGCCTAGTGGCTCCACTGGGTTCCCTCGTCCCATTGGCTCCCCCTTGGTCAGTCGTCATACCACTTCCGCCACGGACCTATGGGTTATCCGCTGCGCTCCAACCCTCCACCCCTTCAGCTGAAGCTACGTTCCTCATTCCCTTCAGTCTCGCTGGCGTCCTCGGTCACACCGGCATTGCCCCAGTCCTCAGGTGTTCTGGCTCTGCCTCAGATGCTCATTGCCATGGCTGCTCATTGCAGGTCTCTGAAACCTGCGACGATGCTCAGCTCAAATCGGCCCTCCATCTACGCCAGTGGATCCATTGGCGTCGTCTCCTTCGGTCGGCCCTCAGATGTCGACAGCCATGCCATCTACCTCTTGGCTCCTCCCTCCCTCGACTCTGCCGTGGGTTGTCGGCACTGGGAAGCTCTAGGTCTGTGCCATAGGACATTATACATCTTTGCCGTTGTCGTTGGTTGGTCACCCCTCCTCCATCGCCGCTGACCACCATCCCTTCGCCGTCCCCTGTTACCATCCCTGCGCCACTCTTTCCTCCGCCTCCTAAGCCACCTCCATCTCTCCCTCTGTTATTCGTCAGTGTATGGCGCGAGGTCCTGCCTTGCTAGAGGGGTGCGTTCTGTCACCATTATGTTGAGTTTATTTTTGTTCATGGACTTTTAATTTGTATTTATTCAGTTCATGTGTTCTTTTGTTTGATTTTCCCACCACTCATCTGTTACCATGGACACTAACTATCATCACAGCTGTTCATCATTTAGTTCATCACCATTGTGTATTTAAGTTCCTCCTGTTCACTTGGTGTTTGTCTGGTCACGTTTATGCCTTTGTTGGATTACTTTGCCTGTTTGGATTAAACTTCGTATTGGATTTTTATCCATCTTAATTGTCGTCTGTTTGTTTGCTACACACACCTGAAAGTGTGACATATATAGTATATATATAGTGCATGAGATTCAGTTCTCAAGATATAGATTCAGTCAAATTAGTTCACATGAGCTTTAAAGCTAATATGCAAAGTGGAGAGTTTTCAACAATGTGTTTTAGATAAAGAATAAATAAAAATCTAATAAAAAATGTTGCATAATTGGTCCCATTTTTTATTTTTTTATTTTTGCAAGAAAACACTATTTAATTATTTATAAACTTAATAGCTTAAGGGGAAATGTTATTAGTGGGTCCCATTTGCCTTTCTATTCAGAAAGATGATAAAATGATTTCCTGTTCACATTTTTTTGACTATGAGGCTTGTCTACACTTTCCTGAGTGCCTTGTATACAACCAATGATCCTACCCAATTAAAACCCTTTTTCCTGACGCTGCTTAATGCATACATGTCTCTTATTATCTAGAGTCCCTGTGAGCAGGCATCTTCAGGTTTGCATCAAAGCCCCTGTCACTACGAGGTCTTTGGATGCCACGATAGTTCATTTCATGACAGCCCTCTCAGAGTGAGTCGGCTTTCTTCATTTGGCTGATCTGAGACACAGTGGGATATTCCAGCACACGGCTGACACCAGGCAGGAGGACAGATTTCATCTTTTGATTTTAGGAAAGGAATTGATTTATGTTACTTTTACAAGTGTTTGTTCCAGGTTTATATATATAGTGCTTAACAAATTTATTAGACCACCACACAATTTAAGGTTTTGCCACAGATGCCCTAAACTAACATTTTTGAAGATTACCAAAATCATTTTTTAGGGTTTCTGTAATGGTTAATCCACACCAGCATGTGTAAGCCACAGAAGTGTTTCTAATGCTAAAATTGGATTCAAAGATATATCGCACAAGTTTCATCAAAAGCAACTCTTTGGGAACAACTAAAAACTATTTGGAAGTCGATAACAAAAGAGACTGTGGAAAAGTATATAAAAACAATGCCAGCAAAAATGCAAGCTGTTATCAAGGCCAATATAACAGTCTACTAATACTCTCTAATACTCTACTAATACTCTCTAATAGTTTGTTGACATGTAGTTGCAAAGTTATAGTTAGTAGAAAGTCTAAAGTGGACCATCGAAATAAAGTGTTACCTATTTTCTTACCAGTTATGTGCACTAGAATTTATTTTGTTGTCAAATTAATGTTTATTGCATTATTTTAGTATCGTGTGTTAGTATAAGGGTGTTTTGGTGGACAATCTATTTGTGATGAGTGTTGATTCTACATGTCATTACCACTTATGTTTTCGGTGGTTGTCACTGTATTACAAAGACACAAAACAGATTGTACTACTTCAGTAGGTTGTTAGATTAACATCAGTTATTGAAGTTTTTTTTTGTTTTGTTTTTTACTGTAAATTTGGGTTAAATCCGTAGAACCTAAAATTTTGCTCTACAATATTTTTTTTACAGTAATGTTCTGGCAACCACAGCTGCTTTTTTTTTTTACTGTAAATTCCACAGATTTGAATTCTTATTACTTAATTATTATTGAACCCATGACCTTAGCTTTGATAGTAGCATGTGCACTCTACTGTTTAAGCTATGGAATGCTCCAACAACCACGTAAACACACTAATCTGGCACACGAACACATCTTGCCATGTTTTTATGAAGGACAAAATGGCCACATACAAGAAACCAGAAATTTGTAGTGAGAAAGACTCCAATCGTTCTTGAAGTATGTGTCATCATTCCGGGTGGAATTATCCAGATCGTGCCGGCTCTTGAAATTAGCTGATAAGAACTTTGGCATGTAAATTATTTGCAATTAATGGAACAGTCTCTCAACAACCCCCCTCCGCTCCCGTCATCCGGCGTCTTCCTAATCAGAGCCTGGACACCTCAACGCCTCGCTGAGTCCCAACCACATCCGGACCTGTGGGTTGCCGCTGACTGGTGATTAATGCCTGTTCTCTTTAATGAGCAGACAGTTTCATCAAACCTGTCCCCTGCTCTCCCTCGTTCCTCCACTGTTCCTGTGATAACTGAACCAGTCTTGTGGGCCCATCAGCTAAAAATGCTTGTCATTGTTTGTTGCTGATAGATTTTTGTGTCTTGTTGGTCCATTCAGGTGTCAGAATGTTCTATTCAGTTCCCTCCAGAGATACTTAGCAGTATTGTGATTCATTTTGCACTCAATTCAAAAACTGTTCTTTATTCGATCCAATTTCCCAAGATTAATCAGAAGGTCTTGTTGTTTTCACTCCTCAGGTAATAACCTTGAGCAGCAGCTGTTGATCTGATGACTTGCCTGTAGACTTTTACCCTAAGGTGTTTGCGAGAGAGATTTTGTACATTATTATTTTGGAGTCAGACAGTGAAAGTTAAGTGCAGTCTAACAGGTTTCACCAAGAAGTGTTTCTACCCAAGTGTAGATACCCCAAACTACACTGAATTTTGGAGCTGTAAGTCAGCATATTCTGCAGAAAGAACAGAAAAAGAAACACTGAGTCCTTGAAAACATGTTAAAAATCCAAAGGAATCAATATCATGTCATGCTTTGCAGTTGCTATGATACAAAGACAAAAGAAAACCACCAACTCTGAATGCTTGTGAAGATGCTGTTTTGGAATCTAGTATGTTATTGGGAAACTGTAATTGTGTGTTAGGGACTAAGGAACTGATTAATGATGCTCCAGGCCATTGTTTGTAAGGCAGGATGCTGTATAACATGATACTGCATAACTGTGCCTTAGTGCATTCAGAAGTTAAAGAATTAGTTCACCCAAAACCTGATTTTATTTCTTCAGTGTGTGAGGAGGGATCTAAATCATCTAAATCATTATTCATTGAAAATCTTCCCTTTCCAGCACTTGTAATTATGTTCAATTGACGTGGCAAATCAAGACATAAGTGCAGGTTGGTAGGTGTGCAGGTATGTCATTATTAACTTTGGTTTTCAAGTGTCTTGTCATCAACGTCAAACGTGGGGTGATGAATCTTGATTTAACCCTTCTGTAATGTCTGAGATCAAACTGACCTGAAGCAACTTTGACTTCTGAATAATATGCTAAGCATATTTTTGCATTTTGAAAACTCTTGTGCTACATTAGGGCTACCAAGGCTACTTTAGGGGGTCCATAGACCGTGAAGAAATATCATGTGTAATACTTATTTATTTTCATTGTTTTGACCCAACATTGTATTCTAATAAATAAGCACCAAAATTGTACCTGTGAAAGTTCACAATAAAACTTATATACCACAGAAAAAATTACAAGCCTAACTAATATGAATTTAAAATATTATTGAATACACGTGCAGTAAACAACAGATGTGATGGCACCAGAGCTTCACAACAGACATTCTTTTGTCCCACTTTGATTAATACAAAAGAGTCTGATAGGACCCTCAACGCCCTCAACTAAATGACTATTGTAATCAGAACTGCCGAAGGTGGAGGACAGGAAAGATGACATCAACGGCCCATTGATGATAGGCTAATCTCCTCATGAGTTGCCTTTGTTCACCTTAGCCGTCCATGCCTGTGTTCAAGGTGTGATTGACCATGGATTCCTAGGGCTGCCAAACTGGTTCTGGCTAGAGCACAGCAAGAACAAAGAAATGCTCAGAAAGAAAGACATTTTCTAAACATTTTGGCTTGAAGTCACCAAAAATGGACAGGAATACTGTACAGAACATGTCCTATACATCCTTTTACTCATCCAGGAAGCTGTGCATACACAGTGGAAACCACACCTGGAATAAAAGCCAATGCAACTGCACCCACTGAGACAGAAGTGTGATACCTCAACTAATTCACACCAAGTTTGGACTCTACGAGTTCAGAACACTGCCACAAGGACTTAGAGAAAGGTTTGAAAAAGAAATAAAGCATTTCCTATGTCCTAAAGACATTGTTTTATTTAACTGTGTATTTTGGGACAATACAACCAGTTTCACAGGATGAAAGGTGGGTGTGTTAAGGGACGGACACCTGGAATGCTGTGACCCAATCACATCACCACATCAGGAAAGGTAGGGATTTGTAATCCCTTCCCCAACAGGAAGGAATAAAAGCTTTCCCAACTGAACAAACCCTGGTTCTGAGTTTCTGACCTGACGAGGAAAGAACAACAGCACGACCAAGGTGAGACTCTTGCGAGTAAACCTTTCACCGCACGGATCTTCAAGCAGCCCAAGTGCTTCTGCAGAAGACTTTGACTCCCGACCTCAATAACTCAAGTACCTCCAACCTACAGAAGATCCTACGGACTGACCACCATCTGACCTACAGTTCTCTGGATTACAAAAAGACCTCCAGCACTCAGTGCAGCTCTGCAGCTGTTGGAAAGCAATCCAGTCTCCCACTGCACACGGAAGGATACCACTGGACAACGTTACCCATTCCCGGACTGATCACCCGACCAAGTGAAACGTAAATATAAGCAAACCAAACCTTTTCCCAAAGGCCTTGGCATTAGGTTGTTGCTAAATGAGATTGCTATTTGTGTAGAGACTGTTTATCTAGGGTCAGCGTACACAGACAGATACATTAGACACGTTATCTGTATTCATAGTAAATGCTTATTTACTATTTTTAATACCAGCATCCAGAAAGACCACAATTGACTCCCTCATAGACTGCTAATTACCCATTCATTGCTTCGTCCAATCCGTTGCTCATCTACTTGGCATTCAGTTTTGTTAACATCCATTTGTGTTGTAGTTTGTAGTTTCTGTTTGATTATTGATTCAATTTTCTTAGTAGTTTAGCATTTTTCCTTAGTAGTTTAGACATTTTCCTCAGTATTTAGTGAGTGTGATATTTTACTCTTGTATATCTTTTTGTTAATAAATTCATTTTATTGCAAACTGTGTCATTCTTGTGTTGATAATCAGAGGCTCTACAAGCTCGCCCGAATCTCACTAAATCCTTCAGATTGGTCAGATGATAAACTTTCTCCAATTTATAAAATTCTAATTCAATCAACAGTCTTTCATGATTGTTCTTTATTGTCAAGGTGAGAATCCTGACTGGTGCCCCGAAATATTGGAAGGAATCATCTGACTCAATATTAATATTAATACAAAATATTAATATTAATATTTAAGACCATAAATAACTACATTTGTGGTGCCCTCATGTGAGGCTAATCCAAAATCACTACACAAGTGAACAGTCACCCCAATTTTATCTGCATATATTTTTTTTTCTGTTCAGTTTTACTTTTTCCTGTTGACTCTCTCCCATGATACTGCCAACTTATTTAGTAAATATTAGGGATGTGCCCGAAGCCAAATACTCAGAAAGGGATAGTGCGACTGTTACATGGCTATCATAGAAATTATATTAATTATAAAACAATGAATAAACATCATCTCAAGGAAACTATCCAATCTTAAGAGCTATCACTAGTTTATATATTCCCATCTTAAGCATATCACAAAAACCTTCTAGTTCTTTTACCAAACATATAAATGATTTCAAATGTAGCCACTCTAGATTTGATGTGGATTTATATTGTTCCACACTCTGCACAACATAAGCTGATGTATTGTTGGTTAGGGAACACTGTTAAAATTTGTTCTGTATAGTGCTCAAAAAAAAAAAAAAAAAAAAAAAAAGTTTGGGTGCATTACCAAAAGCAAAACATGAAAACAACCATAAATAGTTTTTCCTTCAGTTATACAATATCCTAATTTGAAGGACAAGCTGAAATCAGAGCTTATGTGAAAACAGCAGAATATCCTGAGACAAAGGGTGACAAAAATCACTCGTAAGTCAGTCTCAGAGGATTCAATGTTTTCCAAATGTACCGTATTTCTAAGCCAAAAAAAAATAAATAAATAAAATTCCTGCTAAGCGACAGCAGACGCTGTCCCACTTATTCACAGTCATGCACTGCTATAAGTGTGACACAAACTGAAACAAAAACCGTCAATATTTCAATCAAGTTATATCAGAAATAAATGTTATAGGGGCTTACAAACCATCTCCATAAATTACAATTACATTTAATGACATTTAATGAATAAGAAAAATGCAATGATATGAAGAAAAAAAAAAAAAAAAACTGAATTAATATTATTGACTCAATATAACAACAACAAAAACAGGGAATCCTTTCACTACATTCACCTATAATATCACAGGCTTATTTGATATCAGGGGATACAGTAAATAGTGCCACATTACTTTAGCTACAGCAGGACAGATAAATTAATAATTAATAAATAAAATTAATAAACACTTTATTTCAATAGTCCACTTTAGACATTCTACTAAATAACTTTGCAACTACATGTCAACTGACTCATTAATTTGTAACTACATGTCAACTAACTCTAATTAGGGTGTTATTAGACTGTTAAGTTAGGGTTAGAGTTAGAATAAGTCGACATGAACAAAGTTATACTTAGTCAGTAGAATGTCTGTTGGTGGAGCATCAAAATAACGTGCTAGCAAATATGAAGAAGACACTCTAATAATGCTCTAATGACTTAGTTGCAAAGTTACTTATAGTCAGTATAGAATGTCTAAAAGTCAAGTATCAAAATACAGTGTTACAATTTGTTGTGTTGTATGTTATATCTTAAAGTGGCAAAACCTTTTTTGTGTGTGTGCATATATGCAAAATCATGCATTTTAGCTGAAACTGGATCTGTGGGTTAAGAAAGGAGTAAAAAAAAGATAAATAAATAAAAAGGTTTATGTCCCATATATGTCACAATTGTGATATTATATTATCTTGTAATTGAGATTTTATTTATCATAATTGCCACTTTATATCTCCCAATTGTGACTTTATAACTCACTATTGCAACCTCATCTCTTGTAATTGTAATTAAAGCTACAGTAAGGGATTTTCTAAGAAACACTGTTGAAAGTGGATTGGGCTGAGCACCACAACACACTTGTAGCCAATCAGCATTAGGGGGAGTGTCGACTCATGATGGGGGAGGAGAGAGAGTGAACAAGAGGGAGATTTGAACTGCAGAAAGACTGTAGAAAGAGAGATGGCTGAGAGACATTACAAAAGAGAAAAAAGGTCAGAGGAATATCACTGGATAAAGTGAAATATTAGAAAAGCTTTCTAGTGCTGGGCAGACCTAAGCGGAAAAACCTGAAAATAGACACCAAGGTTGCGTTGTTTCTGCTCCATACGTGAGCAACATTGGTTTTGCTATATGTTTCACAGAACCAATATGCTGTTGTTGTAATGTTAGCTATAGTACCAGGACAGTTTTGAGTGTCATTTTTTTGGCTGGAGCTGGTGTACTGCTGGCGACTAACAACCAACCCTTGCTTCTCTATACTCTTGTGTACTGTGTGTGCATTTTTTGTTCTTCCTGGTTGTCTGTTTGTCATCTTCGCTTTATTTTTAGTGAAGCATTATTTTCCTTCACTTCAGCTATCATAAAGAGACATTGTTAGAGACACATTCAGCTCTGATAAAATGGCATTGGTACAAGAAGGTTAAAAAATGATTAATATATATTTCTACAATTAAGTTATTAAAATAAAGTTTGATATCGTTTGTCTCTAGCTCCAATGTCTCTGAAACACTACCCCAAGGCTTTTGCATTGGCCTTTAAAATTTCTGTATTGTGCACTGGGGTAAAAAAGAATATTTTTGGTATAAACATCATAATTCTTAATAATAACCATATTAATGGAAAATTGCATTAAAAGAGGAAGAGATTTGCTCATTAAATAAACACCTTAATCTTGCTCGGATTATTGTCTATAATCACATTATTGGTGCACATGTAAACAGCCCTTTTTTTTTTTTTTACTACGCCCCTGTAGTAATATGCTTTATGTTGCATGTCATTTATGATTTCTGTTGACGCACATGAAATCTGCGAAGAACCTTTATACATAATGAATGAATAAGTGATCTCAGTGGAGATCATCTTCAAAGATAGATCAAAGTGATATTCATAGAACTTAGAGTAATATTAAATCATTTGCCATATTGCCTTTAGAAGAAAAGATGCAACATGTGACTAATAACACAGAGACTAACGGCACTGGCAAATGAAAATCATGCAATTCAGCCCCATTAGCCATAAATAATACTTGCTTTTGCACTTTTGAGGGGCGTAAATTAATATTTGAGCTGACACATCTGGGGATTGGGGTGTTAGTCATTTTCTCATCTGTTAGAATTGCGCACACTGGGTTTGTCATGCACCCACTTGAGGGGCACTTACAAACAATAATGTTATACTTGGCAAGCGTCATCCAGAGACTGCCAGAGGAGACATTTCAACAGCTTTTCTACAATATTACAAAATCATTGATAGCTCATTACAGGAACACTTACCGGAAAGAAAGTTGAATGAACGGATGCCAGGAACATTCAAGATGTTATTTGAGGCCGGCAAAAAAATAAAAAAAAACGAGCAGCCCTTGGCTTCAACATCTCAGTTCTTTAAATCTTCTAACATCAACTATAATGGCTTGTAAAATTTTTATGTGATAACTGTCCTCCTGAAGCTGGTTTTTTAATAACTAGATCCATACTTGCTGGAGTACTTGTTTCAAGTTCACATTTCCTTACAAATTGGGACTGTTGAATAATTCTTCCAAGTTTTTCTATTAATTAATTAATGTATTTACTAATTTATATCTGGGGAGTTAGAGGAGACTAGGGACATCTGTAACATTTTTTTTACTTTACTTTGTAACCATGCTCATTGACCAACTTTGTAACCATGCTCATTGACCAACCAAACCACATAAAAGTGCTCAAAGCCTGAGGTAACTAGCTTTTAAAAGGCAATTTAAGGTGGCCACCAGATGAAACAGCTAAGCCAGGGTAGGTTAATGGAAGGATCTAGGAATGTCAACATCTAGGTATCCAGATCATTTTTTTTTTTTCTAAAAGCACAACTGGCATCTATATGTAATGCAGTGTGACATCAATCCCAAACGCCTGACCTCACTTAGAAAGAAAATATTGGCAGCTGCAGTGTTTTTATCTGAGATTGTCTGTCAGAGAGAATTAATGAGCTCCCCGTGAAACACACATTCAGTTTGTCCTGTTAAATTGATTCATTTAGAGACAGCAGCAGTGTATTACTGCCATGCGGCTCCTTGGCCCTGTCAGAGTGGGTTAGGTTGAGTGTGACTGTCCGTGAATGGATGTTTTGGATGCGTCGGCTGCAGGCAAGTGGGATTCCCATACCTTCATGTTTGTGTAATGGCTGTCAACGGGTCGCTTTATGTAATAGGAAAACACAAGATTTCTGAGTGTTGCCATACGCTCTGTCATTCCTGACATGCGGTATTGATCTGCTGACAGGTAGGTCATCTCAGTCAAAGCTGCTGCAGTGACTGCTGCCTCTTGATAAGTCAACTTAAAAACCTCATTTATCTCTTTCTGTCTCTCTCACACGCTCAACATTTAAGGCGGTACAAAAAATAACTTTAAACAAGAAGTAAAATAAAAATAAGGATCTAATTTCTCCTTAAAGCCTCCTACGTAAACACTGTAAAACTCAATAAGTTCAGAATACTCAAAACATATGAGGAAACTTATTACCTCAAAACATTTAAGTAAACAAACTATTTTTTTTTTTTTTTTACGTTAGTAGAACTTAAAAAACATAACAGAACCCCCTGTAAATCACAATATAACACAACATTAACGTATGTCTCCCTAAGTTAATCTTGTGCAAAAACATACAAAATAACACTTAATTTCAACATTTATTTATACAGTCTAACGCAAAGCATGCTGGGAATTAGAAATGTTGCAACTCAACTCAATCATATTTAAGGTGCAACGTGTAAACCCCTCCCTTTTGTCGTCGTCTGAGAAAGCAGAGAGTAGCCTGTGTGAAGCAATGAGGTTTCTTCTTGCTTCTAACAAAGAATGGTCTCTGCTTCTAATAAACCAGACGACTACTACTACTACTACTACTACAACCCACGGTGTATGAGATAGAAATGGCTCATTGTAAGGTAATAAAAACATACTATTCATTATGTAAGGTCTTTATGCACCACTGAAAACATAGTTATGTATATTATATTGCATTTCTGTCAATAGATCCTCACAAATTTTACACATTCCACCTTTAAGTTATAAGTTATATGCTGCTGCTGCATAAATAGAGACACATAAATCCCATAGCAGATCTAGACAGGTGGAGCTGGGGGAGGTGGAGAGTTTCAGAGGAACTCTGATAGGACTAGCCTACAGCAAACATTTAACCAGACTATTTAAATGTTGAGCAAGCAATCTCATTGGCTGCAGGATCAGTAGAGGCCAATCAGCTTGTCAGTGTCATGCAGCATGATTTGATTGCTTGCAGATTGCATGTAAAGGTCCTATTAGCCTGCGCCTGAGTTGAACTATATTTAGCTGTAAAGCAAACAAATTGATCTTGTCTTCAGCTCACTTCAAATCCACAAAGGTCAGAAATGCCATGAAAGATATAGTGGACAGAGTATACTCTATAGTTACAAGTGAGTGACTGGTTCAATTTCAGTGACTGTGACTATTTGCTGAATTGTATGGCTGCAACGGATCATTGCCTTTTAAAATGAACACATCTGACCATGGCTCAACGAAAATAAACATTTTGACCTCACCAATTCATCTCAATAGAGTTTCAGCCACTTTCAAAAATGTAGTAATCAAATATTTTTATGCAAACTTATGAAGGACATTTCTTATAAACTAATTGAAATCTGTTGCCACAGCAGCTACTCTGATAAAATAAATATTGTGAAAAAGCAAACCAATGAATAAAGCTACCAAACAATCATAGACTTCCAATAACCTTTATGGGAACCAATTTAGTCGGTGTAGTGCACTGCTATGACAAAGACTAAACCCATTGATCTGATGGTAATGAAAACGCAAAGTAATCTAATCATGCTTTCATTTGGCCTTTCGTTTGACCACTGGCACCAATGACTAATGACATGTCTTCAAACAAAACAAGTGCCGATGAAGCTTGTATGAATATCACTCTCGCTTACTGAATGGGCTATTGAATGCACAGCTTAGCTGTTTGTCATTGAACACAGGTCACTTCCTATATAATACATCAACTAGTGATGGGAGAACAGACTGAACTGTGAAATGTGTGAGAATCAGCATGCTTCCCCCCATATATTTCTAAGATTTGAACATTGGTACATTCACAATCACTTTCATTAATAATTATTTAGGTAGATGGTGAAGTCGACTATGTATCTCCCTCTACATTGTAACTGTTGACATCAACTTTAAATACAGACAAATCGTAAAATGTTGGCATGCTATATGATTTGTGTATTGTTAAAATTTTAATTTTTGTCTTTAAGGGTTAGTTTACCCAAAAATGAAAATTCTGTCATTATTTACTCACCCTAATGTTGTTCCAAAACCCTAAGACTTTCTTAGGAACACAAATGAAGATGTTTTAATGAAATCTAAAGGATTTCTGTCCCTCCATTGACAGTCTACGCAACTACCACCTTGACGCTTCAAAAAATTCATAAAGAGATCATGAAATGAATCCATATGAATTGAGCCGTGTCCAAATTTGCTGAAGAGACACGATCGCTTTATATGATAAACAGATTTAATTTAGGCTTTTAATATTCATCAACTCACACATCAGTTGTGGTAAACAGAAGCTCAAGCATGCTTGCTTGACTTGCAGGAACCAATAAGGTTCATTCTCGTATGTTACACAGCACGTTTGAGCTTATGGAAGAACCTCTGAGACATTTTTTTTTTAAATATCTTCTTTTGTGTTCTACAGAAGAAAAAAAAGTCATACAGGTTTGGAACAACATGAAGATGAGTAAATGTCATTTTGGGTGAACTATTCCTTTAAGTTCCTTACTGCAAAACTAAAAAATTAAAGTTCTGAATTAGGATGTTTCTGTATTGTGGCCCCTAAAGTGCAAAACCTGATGATCCATGTTATTCTGGTATATTGTGAGAATGTTCCAAAGAGCATCTTGTGTGCTTTAATAGAAGTAAAAACATCTGACCTTTTGTACAGGGGTTAATATGATATAGTGTCACAAATTTGATTAGTGGCCCCAAAATATTGCAGAATCTTAAATATTTCTTCATTCTATATCATAACATTTCTCTGTATTACTATTTTCAAAATCCTATAAATGAAAAAGAGTAGTCTCAAACTTTTAGACCCCCCCAAATATCTGTATAATGCTAGGAGTTATATAAAGACTTGTTTTTGTTTTCACAGATATGGTTTTCTTTAATACATGATAATTGCAGTTTTAAATGAACATGCTGGGTTTGATATAATTAAGGTTTAAAACTGAAAATACATAAATATGAAGGTGATAGGTAAGAGAGTATAATATGGGAAACATTATCATTGTATAACTGAAAACAAGTTCTCGGTATGAACAAAGGGCTTTCAGACCATATCCCACACTTCACTGTGCCACATCGCCCACCCACTTCAAACACTCTCTTTACTGCATTAGCTCATATTTTCTTTATTGTAGAAGTTATGTGATCATGTGTTCTTTTTTATATATATCTTTTTTTTAAGATTTATTGTGTTTTTCTTGGTGCTCATAACAATGGCTTTGCTCAACGCCAAGCGCCAATAGTGTAATTTTCTCTAGTAATAGGGGAAATGAACGGAAGGTTGAAACAGATGCCGTTTGGAGGTCTGAGGAGAGATCAAGCAACTTGGCAACGCACAGATCAATTACAGTTAATGCACCTCAGAGCACTGTAAAAAAGAAAAAGGCAACTTGGCAGTATAGTGTGCCCAGAGCAAAGCATCTTCACAGGAAACACAATTTAATATAATTCCTGATTTGCACTTTTTGGGCATATGTTACCTCTTCTTGTGAAAGACAGGGGAAACATTTTATTATAGAGTTCGAGATCCACTATTATTGCTGTGGCATTTCAAATGTCAGTTCAATTCTCCTGGGACTAGATTTCCATTATTTCAGAGGGTGCCCGCTCACATTTTATGTTCTTTGCCAGACACATTCTTTTCAGAGCGACTTAGACAAATGCGTATATATTGTTTGTGACAATTACCCAAGCAAACTTGGAGTCAGTACTGTTACACTATTTGAAAATAATGTGATCCATGTCATGTCTAGTTTATTTATTATTACGACTATTACTTTTACACTTTGAGATCCACTTGTAATGTTAGTAAGTGCCAAAACAGTCATAATTTAGTTATACCCGGTTAACAGTAAAAAGCAGAACTCCAACTCTAATCAGTTACAACAAATTGTTTAAGTTTGTCAAACAACATAATGGGGTGGCACTGATCCAAAATGTTATTTGTTGTGTATATATGTGATTTATACATAACAGATATAAAGTACATTAAAATACAAAGTACATTATTATAAATACATAAATAATCTTTAGAAAGTTCAGTTCATTCTTGTGAATCTTTTCATCCTAAACGGCTCTCTCGTTTATAGCTCTAGAAAGTCTAATTAAATCAAATTAAAGATTAATCTATTTGAGTTCCTCAGTTCTTTTTTTTGTAGCAAATTATTTAGTTCAGCAGTATAAATTAGGCAGCATTCTAGTTTTTCTAATTATATTTAGTGTAAATGTATCTGTTATGTGTTGTCAAAAATAGTATTGTTCATTCATTCAAAAACTCTCATTGTTTTTGTCTTAGAAAACTATGGCTCTGATTAAATTATCATTAGATAATTATATATTGTGTAATAATACATTGCCCTTAAGTAGCTTTATTGTAGCAAGCTACTTGTGGTACGGGATTCGAACCGGTGTCTCTGGCATGGGAGGTGGGCATGCTAACAAGGACGCTAAGTACCATAGCCTCTAGCGTCATTCGCTAGTGTGCCTCTTGAGGCCAGGGGAGTAAGGTTTACCTGCACAGCTCTTACTAGCTGGCCTCCGTTACACCAGTGCTTGGTACAAGTTCTCATACCCTACCCTGCAGGTGCAAAAAGGGCAGAGGTGGTCTGAAAACACGAGAATAAGATGTCTTGGCTCATGTTTGCTGCTAATTTTATTATTGAAGAGGAAGTCAGGAAATTTTACAAGTTCAGAGGTAAGGACAAATACACATTAGAGGACCTACATTTCCTTATCAAGCCTAAATGGGCAGAAATATTTCTGCTAATTTCCATTATGTTATACAAGATTATAAACATCTTTATGATTTAAAAACTAAAAGACGTTGTATTTAATAACCTGTTTATAATGTCTTAAGGTTTAGAAACTGTTGATGTTGTTCACTTTGTTCTTTTTCTTTTTACAGTCACCTTAATAAAGCCACAGATCTTAAGTCCACATCATCTATAAATTCTGGAGAGCATGGGCTAAAAGTAAATATTTTATGAGGATCTCATAGGATCTCATGTAAATTCTACATTAAACAGAATGTAAAATGATACTAGATCCAATTACACAGCAAAAGTGTTTTTTTTTTTTTATCTTTCCATCTTCAAAGCAATTAGCTTTCAAAAGTGAAGCACCCAGTTTTTTCAACTCTTTATTGGTGCTGTTCTTTTACCATAATGTTTTACCATAATGTGTGGGAAGCAGGAATATACATTTTATTCTTCATGAAGTAACGCACCTGGCATATTGTAACCTTGGCCCACTTAATGAGTTCGCAAGTAAACCATATATGAATAAAACAGCAGTCAAAACAGTACTTCTTGCAAATGCTTTTACACAGCAGTTTTATTTAAAATAAACTTTGCTCATCAAGTATGAATATGGAAACAGGTAGTAACACAAAACACAAATAACACCTAACCCAGGCAGTACACTGAAGTCTGAGTGGGTAAGAAAATAATAAAATACATTAAAACTTAAAATTTAATATAACTCAGTTACTGACTCACCCTCACACCACAGCAGCCAAATTCAATACAACACCACATGTGCACCCACTGCCCCTTCAGTGCCACCGCCTGGGAAACCTACAAATACAAACAAAGATACACTTTAATACACAAACAAACAAAATCAATACCATTCCCCACAGAACCCAAACTGTATTTCTTTACCTCCCGACTCACGTCTAATCGGTAAATGCTCAGCACATAATACACTCTACACACTGTTTCCACAAAGTTTCATAAAACACCACATCTATAACAACAATAACAAACTCTAAAACCACACAGATAACAATGGGTGCCAGTCCTACAATACAAATAAAAAACACATTATACTCTGAAAAATGCTGGGTTAAAAACAACCCAAGTTGGGTTAAATATGGATAAAGCGTTTAGGTTGTTTTGACCCAGCGGTTGGGTAAAATGTTTGACCAACAAGCAGGCAGTGTTGACAATTGCTTTCAGCTGAAAGCAGCTAAAACTGGTCGTTAAATGTCGCTAGATGACGTCATACTGGCGAGTCCACTGATCTATATTAATTAAATGGGTCATTGACGAATTTAGGTTTTTAAAAGTGTAAAAAAAAACAACAACAAAAAAAACATTACGTTTTATTAATTGTTAACATTGAGATTGTGGTTTTTATAATCAATTAATACTGCTCTTGTCATTTTTTTTTTTACAAGATGGACAAAATTTGTCACCATTTTTTAACCAAAATTTTGGTTTTACCGAATGACACTTTTGGTTATGCCGAATGACGATATTTTCGGTGCTAACAGGCTGATATCTAGCTAGCTAGCAAAAGGACAATCAAACATTTTATATTTAGTACAAGTTTTTAAAATATTACAACATTTTCCATGTTTTATAGCGGTTGTACCGAATGACCTGATGTTTCGCGACGTGTATGAGCAAGTGAAAACATGAATTTTTCAAATAGTTCAGAGAGAGTTAGTTACTTTGCTTCACGACCATGTGGTCCTTTGCAGGTGTCTGAATGATGTCACATCCTGTCACATGATATTGACCGCATGACTTGATCCAAAATGGTCCCTTTATATTGGTGTAATGATGGGTCAACAGAGTGGGGATCCATTTGCAGCTTTTATTAAGAATAGTAAATACACAGGTAAGGGCAGAGGCAGAGACGTAAACGGGGACAGGCAATGGTCGAGGCAGGCGGCAGACAAACGGTATCAGGAAGCAGGCAGAGATCAGGGCAGGCGGCAAACAAACACAGTCCAGTAAACAGGCAAGGATCAAGGCAGGCGGCAGAGAATCACAAGAGATAAACAGTCCAATCGGTAATGGTATAACAATCCACAGAAAATGCTTAGAAATGATCACCGGGGCAAATCAAGACTTCGCAGTGTGTGTGTGTGTGCGTGCTGCTTAAATAGTGTGAGTGTGATGTGGTGCAGGTGTGTGTGCAATCAGTCCCAGGAATGAGGGCCTATGGGAAATGTAGTCTGAATGATGATCTCAATATTCCGGTGAAGGCTCCCTCCGGTGGTGCAGGGGAAGAAGTGCGGGAGCCTCACTTGTGACAATTGGTTACTCCGAATGACATCAATGAAATTCATTTTTCTGGACTCATAAAAAAGCAACGACTTCTACACATAATTTTAATACCATTTTGTACTATGTTGACATATGATGTATAAAATGCCAGAATAAAAAATATATACATTTATTACATTTTAAGATATTTTAATCACAAATGAAATGGCTGTATTGGCCTTTGGATGGTTAAACCGAATGACCTTTTGACACTTCAAAATCTTTAAAATACCTTTTTATGTAGCAAAATATAATTAAAACCTTTTGGATTCAATAAAAGAGATCTAGTTGTACTACCTTACTTTGGATGTCATATCTTTGTTTTTATAATTATTAAGGCCTTTGGACAGAAAAATGACCCGTCATGTCATTGACCCAAATATAGATCAGTGGGCGAGTCATGGAACCTAGATAAGGTTTGTCCAAGAAGTTGCTACATTTGTTGCTAGGCTTTTGAAAAAAACTCAAAAGGGGTGGGGAAGTTGTTAAATCTAGTGACAAAAATCACTAAATGGCAGCACTGCATGCAGGGCAGTTTTGTTTAACCCAACTATTGCTTAAAAATTGCTATATGCCTGGCTTAAAATGAACCCAAAATAGATTGTAAGTTAAAAATCAGACACATAATTAGTAGAAGCAACAGTAATAATCAAAAGGTGAACATTTGTTGATAAGCAATTTAATAAATGTTTATAATTTAATCATTTATTAAACTTAATAAATGTTTTATTTATTAAACATCATTAAATGTGAATTTCCAACCTATTTTAGGTTCATTTTAAGCAAGCAACATAGTAATTTTAAATAAAATAAAACAACCCAATCTCTGGGTTTGTCCATTTTTAACCCAGCATTTTTAGACTGTCTCTCTAACAAATAATGTTTTATAAACAAAGTTCGGGAGGAGCAGGTTCAGAAAATCAACCTATTTAGCACAAGTGGAGCGCATTCAGTCAATCAACTCAACCAACAACAAGAGGTATATAGCAGACTCACCTCTGTTTGTTTGGCAGTTTATCAGCATCCCTCCTCCACCCCATCTCCTTACTTCTAGTTCTATCTATTCTTACCACAACTGTGGGGAGTACTCTGGGTTCAGGCCAAAATTTCGAGCTCGGAGCCATCCCACTGGACAGCACGCTAAATACGCATAACTTTACTCTATTTAATTATATGTAAATGTGAACTTGTGAAACCATGTATGCACTAATCCACTAAAACTGCCTTGTCTTAACTGCTCATGCAGTGATTATTTAATCAAATATTGTTCAGATATACGGTATGTATATATATTTTTTTTTGCTGAGAAAAGCGCCCAAAGAAGAATAATTCCAAGACATTAATAAGACAAATCATTAAAACATGACTTTAGAATGAAACATGTGGGTGTCCAATCCTGCTCCTGGAGGCATGTCTTGATTTTGCTGAGTTAGACACATTCCTGGATCATTTTGTTGAGCCTGGAACAAAATTCCTCTCCATTAATGTAATCCTAAAGCATATCCCTACCCCTAAACCCAACCTTACCCATAAGTTATCCCTAAAATCAGAGGGAAATGATAGGTGAATAACAGTGATGTAGAAGCACCTAACCCTGATTGTAAGCCTAAACTTGACAAAAACTGTAAAGTTGTCCCTCAAATCTGATTGGTTGATTGTATTGTTGTTCCGGGATCAACAAAGATGCTGATCCAAGAACATAATGCACTTAGTGAAGTTCTGCCTCCTGGAGGGCCACTGTCCTGCAGAGTTTAGCTCCAAACCATTTAAACACACCTGAACCAGCTAATAAGTTTCTTAGGCATACTAGAAACTTCCAGGCAGGTGTATTGGAGCTAAACTCTGCAGGACAGTGGCCCTCCATGACTGAGTTTGGACATCCCTGTTTTAAAGCATATATTTGTCAGGCTTATGTTGTGTTGGGAGCCTTATTTTGTATTTTTGTTTAGCTCTATGGGTTTTGTGTTCTTAATTCCTGTGTGTTGACCTATTTTGTGTTCTCATATGTTACAATAGCTGCCTATTGTGTCCACCTGTCCCTCGTTTATTCACTTATTTAGTCCTGTGTATAGCCTATATACCTCCTGTTTACTTCAGTCAGTTTTCATCTACATGGTTTGATTTATATAGGTCTTCAACCCTGCTCCTGGGGACCCACTCTCCTGCATAATTTACCTCCAAACCAAGACCTAGGTAAGGTATTACTTCTGTTGTGTTTTTTGTATGTTCTGTTTAGGGAATACTGTTTAATGGAATTACCTTTGTCATCCTCTTGCTTTCTAACCACAACAACCACCTTCATGACAATATTAATCTTAGGAGACGTTAACACAACACTGTTTTCAACTAAAATCTGAAAACTTTTTATGTGTTTTGGCAGCAACATGACAGTAGAGTTTTGGGGGCCTAAAAATGCAAAAAAATGCAAAGTTTTTTAAAAACGTTATCATCTCCATCTAAACTATTAAAAAAAACGCAAAATGACATTGTCAACTACTGGCCTGCAGAATGCAAGCGTTTTTAAATGTTTTCAACAATGTACATCATTGTCGTGTAAACGTACCCTTAGTCCATGTTAATTTCAACATTTACTAATACATTATTAAAATTAAAAGTTTTATCTGTTAATATTGTTTAATGGACCTGAGCTAACATGAATTAACAATAAACAGTTGCGTTTGTATTAACTAACATTAACAAAGATTAATAAATACTTTAACAAATGTATTGTTCATTGTTAGTTTAATGCATTAATACATGTTAACTAATGAGGTCTTATAGTAAAGAGTTACCATTATTGTTTTTATGTCCATATCAAGGAAGTTTTGTCCATTGTGTAGCATTGTGTCATAAAGGCCTATAAAAGAAATATAACTGTAAGTGAAGGAGAAATTGGTACTTATATGGTAATATCTTGCAAGTACTTTGACTCTTTGCCAACTGTCTCATTGACCTTATTACAATCCTTTTTAGATTGAATTTCTCTCACTAAGTATTCTTAGTCAGGTTTGTATTTTAAACACTCAAAAATATCACTAAATTGTTTTAATGTGCCATTGTTGAAAGTATTCTTTTCCAAAGTATCACCTTCATAGCCTAATTTTGAATGCATTAATTGATCAAATGTATAGCTTTAATGGGTAACATTTTAGAATACTGTTCCGTCATTAATGATTAACTACACAGGAACAAATGAGTAATGCACTATTAACACTCTAGTAACTACTATTAACTAACAAGAATCTCTGATTAATGAATTATTAGTATGTAATGGCACTCAGTTGAATGTGGTAGTTCACTATTAGCTAATCAGTAACTACTGTTTTTTTCTCAGAGAGAACTACTAAGAACTACTATATACAGGTTCATAATTAATGTTAATGATGCATAATGTATAATAAATTCTAAAGTGAAGGTCATGGTAACACACTAGTAATGACTGAAGTGTTACTGCATCCTTCAGAAGTTTACCTCAAAAGTTTACAATGACTCCAATAGTTACTAGAGAGTTATCATGTTTCTCACTTTATAATACTGATCCAAATAATTAGTAATTCCTTCTGAAGGATTTGTAATACTTCAGTCATTACTAGTGTGTTACCATGACCTTCACTTTAGAATTAATTATACATTATGCATTATTCATGTTAATTATGAACCTGTATATAGTAGTTCTTAGTAGTTCTCTGGGAGGTATGAAAAACAGTAGTTACTAATTAGCTAATAGTGAACTACCACATTCAACTGAGCACTATTACTTACTAATTCATTAATCAGAGTTTCTTGTTAGATAATAGTAGTTACTAGAGTGTTAATAATGCATTACTCATTTGTTCCTGTGTAGTTATTCATTAATGATGGAATAGTATTCTATAGTGTTACCCTTTAATGTAAATGCTTTAGATAAAAGTATCTGATTGAGCTAATAATTACAATAAACATTTGCTTATACAAGATCTTTGCTGTCTTGCCTTCTTAGAAACATGCAAGGCAGCTATGGGTCATAAATCAAGCTGGTTTTCTGCAAACTTTGGGTAGCCTGTCATAGACACAGCAAACATTTAAGTACATTTTCCTTTTCCGCATAGAAAATAAGAATCATCCTATACTTGAACACTTCCAATCACAAAAAAAAAAAAAAAAAAAAAAAAAAAAAAAATGCACTTTCAATATTAGAATAAACAAACATTTAGAAATGCATGAATTATTCTCTAGTAGTTATGCCATTTAAAAACCAACTTCCAGCCAACTAACATTTAAGAAGTAAAAGAAATATTATAATTACTAGCTATAATGGTTTACTTAAGAGAGACATTACTTGGTTGGAGAATTGATTGAAAACGATTGCAGTGCAAGACACAAGCAGGTCTTTGTGAATTTTAATAGAAAGTGGCCTGGAGTGTCTGATTTTTTTGTGTGAAGGAGAACATAATGAATGGTCGAGAGTGCTACGCTTGGAAATTAATTTTCATAAAATAAATTCTGGTGACCTTGTTGCATTTCTCAGTAGTGTGCCTGCTTACTATCGCTTTATTTTTTTACCCGTTTTGACAAAATAACAAGATGAGTGCCTTGACCCTGTCCAGTTGCTTGCCTCACTGGACCGTTTTTTTTTTTTCAAGCCATTTCTCACATTTTCTCTCGTTATCTCTATCTCTCTTTCTCTTTCTTTTGCCCTCTCTTGCCCATGCAAGCCTAATTTGACAGACAAAAATCAAGGCCACATTTTTCATCTTCTCAGCAAGCGGCACATCCAGTGAAACCCAGTGCCCAGTGTTTTCTCTCTCTCTCTCTCTCTCTCTCTCTCTCTCTCTCTCTCTCTCTCTCTCTCTGTGTGTGTGTGTGTGTGTGTGTGTGTGTGTGTGTGTGTGTGTGTGTGTGTATGTGTGTGTGTGTGTGTGTGTGCAGCAAACGTTGTTAGGCCCTGTAAGGAGGTTTTGCCTCCAACTTGAGTCAGTCTTTCTTCAAACCTCAAAATTGTTGGCACTGTACTAAAAACCAATACTAAAGGATATGAGATCCACCACTTTTCCTCAAGTAAAAGCAACTAGAAACTCCAGTAAAAAGAATTTGACTCTGTCCTGATAAAAATAGTCCTTGAAATGCAGTTATGTAGAAGAAATTGTGAATCAGAAAGTCCTTTTTCACAGGAAGTGTTAAACGTATCTCTATTCTTTAAGCCTCCTGGCTAATAACAACAGGCATGCAGTGAACAAGTGAGTGGAAACAGAGCAGACTGATTTATTACTTTAGGCTTATTATTGTCGCACTGCTGGTGTAAGCGTGTGTATGTTAGCGGGAGTTTAACTCTATGTGAAGCACCATTTTTAATAGACAATGGCCAGACCAGACATTAGCCTGTACCAGCATGCAATATTCACTGCTAAAGAGACCAATTAAGCAGGGCTGGTGCATATTTCCTTTCTGATATGTTATGAAAGCTGAAATTACAACTTCATAAAAGAATAAAGAAAAACTTTAACTGAGTTATTTTATACAGCTAAATTTATTTATTTAATTTGAGATTTCAATACTAAATTTACACAGCAAACCAAGCAAAACCACTCAATGGTCCAATTTAGACATTCTACTAACTATAAGAGAATGTCTGCTCTTAGAGTATTAGTAGACTGTTAGTAAACATTTAGGTTAGGGTTCAGGTAAGTAGCACTTACAAAGTTACTTATAGTCAGTAGAATCTCTGTTGGGGGACCATCACAATAAAATGTTAGCAGATATTAAACAGACAGTCTGCTAATACTCTGAAAGTTAGTTGACATGTAGTTGCAAAGTTCCTTATAGTTAGTAAAATGTCTAAAGTGAACCTTTAAAATAAATTGTTACTGAGTTTTTTTTTCTCCTAGACAGAAACAAGATCAAATGCTTTAAATAAGGACGCTTGCTTAATTTATGTGAGAAAAAGACCTTCTCACATGTTTCCTTCAGAGTTTCTGAAGAGATTTTAAATAAAAAAAGGATAAATAATAATAAATAAAAGAACTCACAAATTGCTAAATACCAAAAGCCCTAACTGGAGAGTAATTGTAATACATGGATGTGAGGTAATTTCAGCATTTAAATGTCAGTGTTTTTCAGTTTCTAACCACCAAGGAGAAAATTTCCTGGTGATTCACCAACTGTAAAGTCTTTTGGGAAACACTATTTGCATCAAAACTTAATTCTCATCCAGTTTTATTCACCCATTTGACTTGCTGCTGCTACTATTCGAGACTGTTTAAACTAAATACAGGAATAAACTTGTGATTAGAGCTAATAAGTATCAGAATGTACATAGACACGGGAACAGGAGAGGCAGAACTGGAGAACACAATGGTAAGTTTATTTATGAAGACAGCAGGATCAAGGCAGTGCAGGTGAGTACTGACTTTGAGTACAGATTGTGTTCTGACCAAACTGAATGACAACTTGAGTCTTATCTGTTGCAGGTGGAGAGAGACACACACAGGGAGCAGATGAGATGAGGTGCGCAGAGGGGATCACCAGGAGAAGACAGAGAGAAAAGGAGTTTACACACAAAATGACTTGGCGTGGATATCCAAGATACAGCGTCATTCAGGAAAGTCTCAGCAGGTGAATGGTTCCATTGCTCAAGATGAGGCCAGACACAGGCTAGCTGCATCCCAATTCAGAGGCCACATCCTTCGAAGACCGCATTCGAAGGCCGAATGCATCACAGCTGCGTGACGAAGGCTCATTCAAATGCTGCCTTGAAATGTGTTCTTTGTTTCCAGGACAATGAAGGATACAACAGATGGTTCCTTCGTGACTTACTCTACCCCAGAATTCATTGCGTGCCAGTGATGACGGGATTTTTTTTGAGAGAAATTCCACTTTTAAATGCAAATATTGGGTTTCAACTTAATTGAATATGAATATCTAATAATATGAATGTAAAAAACAAACAAACAAAACAAAAAACAACAACTTTAAAGTGGTTCAAATATTGACATCTTACTAAGATGCGATTTTATATAGTTCATAATCTTTATTTTGTACGTAAATGGACCAAGGTGAACATATTTAGACAAGCTGTGAAACATGTTTTGTTTTCAGACAGTTGAATATTACTTTAAAAAAAAAGTCCCGCTCATCAACGGCACCTGTCACAGTTGCTATGCGACAAGAACAACCATCCATAGGCTGTCCCATTTCACAACACTCGGTCCGAACTTCGCGGCCTTTGAAGGCATGCCCTTTGAAGTCTGTGTCCTTCAAAGGATGCAACTTCTGAATTGGGACACAGCTTATGTGTGTGCTGGGTTTTTATAGTGTGGTGATTGGAGTGCTGATGAGTGATAGGTGCATGTGATCAGGTGCTGGGGAGGATTATGGCAAATGTAGTACGTGATAATAAGAAAGAGAAATAAAAATGAAAACTAAGGCCTGGTTTCACACACACAGCTTAAATTAAACCAGGAGATGGGCTTAGTTAGAGGGGACCTATTATTCCCCTTTTCACAAAATGTAATATAACTCTCTGGTGTCCCCAGAATGTGTCTGTGAAGTTTCAGCTCAAAATACCCCACAGAGCATTTATTATAGCTTGTCAAATTTGCCCCTATTTGGGTGAGCAAAAACACACCGTTTTTGTCTTTGTCTCTTTAAATGCAAACGAGCTGCTGCTCCCGGCCCCCTTTCCAGGAGAGGGTGGAGCTTTGACAGCTCGCGATTTGGATACTCAACAACAACAAAACTGGAGAATCTCACGCAGACAAAATGTCAGAAATTGTCAGTAGCTGTGTTCATGTTCAAACCGGAGTTGGACACTGATGGAGAGACTCAGGAAGAAGTTACAACTTTTAGAATGCAACTGGACTTTTCTGAATGGTTAGTGGATAAATTTATGTAGTTGTTGTGGAGTTGATTCAACTCATCGACTAGCATGTACCGTCATTTCAATCTTTTGTGCAAATCCAGTATGAACTGACCCTTGTTTGTGAAGCAGTCCGGTGTTCTGACAAATAATGCTACCTATCAGATTGTGCTACCAACACTATATTTATATTATGCTACCTAGTTTTTAATGGAAGATAGAAAATTCTGAGCAGGTAACACAAATCGTCACACCGGCGTAAAATGACTTTATCGACTTTCTTCAGCACATTTTATTCATTAAAGGTGGGGTAAGTACTTTTTTCAAAAACACTGTTTGGAAGATAGTTGGGCCAACACCAACAACAAAAGTGTAGCCAATCAGCATTAGGGGGCGAATAATGGTCGAGGAGACCAAACGAACAAGTGGGAGATTTGAAAAAAGAAAAAGAAAAAATTGCAGAAAGAGAGATGAGACACAATACAAAAGAGCTCAAAAGAATATTACTGGAATGAAGGTTTATGACTGGGCAAGTGCTTTATGACCTGTGTTAATATTAGAAAAGCTTTCCAGCGCTGGAGAGAGCTAAGCAGGAAGGCCTGAAAACAGACTCGGAGGCTGCTTTGATTCCGCTTCACATGTGAGTAACACTGGGTTTGAGTGTCATTGATCGTCTGGAGCTGCTGTGCTGTTGGCGACTAACAACGAACACTTGTTTGTATTTGCTCTTGTATACTGTATGTTAATTTTTTTGTGCTTCCTGAAAGCATTACTTTGTTGCACGTCAGCTGTGATAAACAGACATCCACTCTCATATTGCGTGTGCCAGATAGCGAGCCAGATAGTGAGAGTTGAGCAGGTAAACCACTGCGCACTGGCAACCACTAGAGAATGTGGTGTTTAGCGATATTGTTAGTGCACTCGCCTCGCCTGCCAGCAGGGATCGTGCCGGGGTTCGAGACCGACTTGGAGCAGAGTGGTTAGGATTGGAGTGTGAGTTTTGGAGGTGGAGCAATGAAGAGAGGGGTGGGTTTGTTTGGGTTGATTTCAAATATCAACAATGTCCAACAGCGTTTTTGAAAAGCTACTTACCCCACCTTTAATGAAACTCAACCACAGTGTCCTCAGTGGCTCAGATGCTGGGAATCTATGGAGACTCTTATGTTTGTTGGTACATCCAATAACAGAATATTTGTAATGTTTTTTTTCTTTTCTTTTTTTTTTTTGGCACAGACATTGTACATCTCCAGCTGCTACAGCGAGTAAACAGAAATGGCGGTCTGCTGCGGCTCTCTCAGGTCAGGATCTATGCTAATAGGGCAGATCGTCACCAGTCATGGACGGTGCTTCCCCCTACTCTTACGTGAGAGAAGGGGGAAATCTAAAAACCACATGTCTGGAGACACTGTTTATGATTTATGGGGATTGTATATATATGTATAAAAGATGTGGGTGGAGCTTAGCCATTATAGGCTTGTTGTTTACATACACTGTGGACACACATCTGTGTTCAAACACCTTATAAAAGTGAATTTTGCATAATAGGTCCCCTTTAAATCAGGATATGGTCAGCAGTTAAATGGACAATTAACAGACAATTAGAAGTTAATCAAGGCAGCAGTTAAATGGACAATTACAAAGGCCGTAACAGGTAGACTGAGGCTACGTTCACACTCTAAGTCCAAATACGATTATTTGTGTATCCTGGAATCTGATCTAAAATTATTGACTGTCCACATTGCGAATCGCAGCTGTTCAGGGCTGCGTTCCTCAAAAGCATCGTGAGCAAAGTTGATTGTAGAGACCATTGCCGGGACCATTCGTGCTGTCATCTCCGCAGATTTCAAAACATATCTCCGTTATTTTGTCATTTTCTTCTCGACCGGCACTTTGCAACAACAAAACCTTGTTTCTGCTGTGACTTTCAACGTTTTTCAAGTCTTGAGAAAGTCAAATAAACCACGCAAAATCTGATCAGAGCAGTCAGACTGAGTACACCCTGAAACTGATTTCCAGAAATGCAGTTTGAATAGGATTTCAAACCACATATGAATGTTGCTCGAAACGGATTTGTAAAAATCAAATTTCATGTGTTTTTTGGCCATTCACACTTGCTAAATCTGATTGGATTTCAATCGGATATGCACAAAAATCAGATTTGGACAGACAGTCTGAACGTAGCCTAAAGCTGTACATTCACATTAACGTTGTAGTCCTAGTTCTATTTTCTAATTTTATGAAAAAATAAATAAAAAAGAATTACCAAATTTAATGCCAGTAGTCAAATATTGGTCTAGTGAGAACAATTAGGGAAGGGACAGAGAGAGTATTGCAGGTTTATGATGAGAGCAGAAAATTCCTGCTACTGTGAACAGAATAGCACAGAATTGCCACTTCTGACACTTCAAGCACTGCTCTGAGCAATATCAGTTTCCTGTGGATATGCAGCTAGAAATAGCCTTTCTAATGATGATGCCTACAAGAGAAATCGGGTGTGAAATGTGCTTACTGTCCTTCCTCTCATTATAAACCATTCAAAAACACAATCATTGTAATTGTTGGCCACTTTTAACTATCAACATGCACTAAAAGTTTTCAACCCCAGGTGAAAAGGTTAGTTCCAAAATGAACACACAATATTTTGAAATTGTCATTCATTTTTCAGGGTGATATAAAACCAATAATGTGTATTTCACTGTTTGGCTGGGTGTTTTATTTCATCTCAACAAAAGAAGAACATTTCTTTAATGTCTGCTGGACAAATTTCTTGAAAAGATTAAAAGATTAAATGCTCTTTAGGGGGTTGAAAGGTTAATTGCTAAAGGCAAATCATACAAAGCTAACCACAACTCACTGATTCAGTTAATAATGTATCTAAAAAAGGGTCATTTGTCAGGAACTGTGAAACTTTTAGGATATTTTCACATTGTGTTTTGCCAAAATATACAGCCTACCATGTGGGAATGCTAAACCTTTGTGAATGTCGCAGTCTATTCAGCAGTACAGTAGTCCTTCAGTCCTTCAAATCTCAGCTTCTGTCTTGCCTACAGTCTGTTCAATGATGTTTGATGTATATTTAACACAAAACTCAAAAGAACAGGCTCAAATCAGCAGTTCCAATCTAATTGACTGAATTTATGCAACTTCTGGGTAGCAAAATATATATTTTTAAAAATGTACCATGTTGATACTGTGAAAAAAAATGAGGCAGAACTGAAACAGTTTGAGGCTAGTGGCATTATTTTACCTGAAAGATATTCTGATGTGTTTATGGCACTTAGTAGCCAACTAGATATCTAGATATCCCATGAACATAATTATATATATATATATATATATATATATATATACACACATTTTTATTTTATTTATTTATTTTTTGGGATATGCTGCCAAATCACCTTATTACTTGCTGATGACTTTATTTAATGTAATGCAACACTTTTTCCTCACAATTCTGACTTTATCAAAATGTGAATATTTTTAATATTTAAACTTTAGTATATTACCTCTTTAGCTTTTATTCTTTATTTTTTTCCGAACAGCCTATTATGGATTGGCGCTGATATGCCGTTATTCTTTTTTCTTTTTCTTTTTTTTCCCCATGGCATGTCTTTTATTGTTGTGTCAACTATTTACTCGTAAAATGTCATGTAAAGCACAGTGAAATGTGGTTGATCGCTTTCCTTGTCAGTCAAACAGTGACTGTGTCTGAAACTAAAGACAGCTGCCTTGTTTTCCTGTCAGTCAGTGACTTAACAGATAGTTTTGTTGTTGTTCAGTTTCAGTTTGGATCCAGCCTCTTAAGAAGACCTCAGATGACTAAAACTTTGGAAGAGACGGCGCCAACTCCTGCGATGACTTCAGAAGATGCAACATCTGGATCAACACGCACATTCACATTCTATAAATCCTAATTATTGTTAATATGTAATTCATTTTTCCAGGAGCTCTTTGCTTCTACCTCCAATTACATTGCTAACAGTGATTGTATGTTAATCGCCTAAATTATTACATTATTAGCTAACTGCAGTCTCCAAATTGTAATGTTGACATGCATTCTCTGTAAAGCTGCTTTGAAACGATATGTATCGTGAAAAGCGCTATACAAATAAATGTGAATTGAATTGAATTGAATTGTTTTTTTGTTCCTGAACAATTTTTGCAGTGTGGTAGGGGTGCATTATCCGGCTGAAGAGGCCACTGCCATCAGAGGACAAACCGCCATCTTGCATAAGTGACTTGAACGCACTTGATGTCGTAAGCACGACTTCCCATATAACTTCCCAGGAGGACTTGACACAACACAAGTATCACAACACAACAAAACTGTGCAGTATCACAAGATGGGCCATCTGACCAATCAGAGCAAAGCAGGCTCTCAGAAAGGACAGGCTTAGAAAGACTGAATTTTTTAATGAACTAAAAAGTAGACATTTATGAATGAATAAGGGAAAATATATAGTTTTTTCCAGGTTGTCAGACATTTTTGTTCTTGGCGATTCTTTTCTCTATAGTGGAGTTTATGGCGATGAATGTACATTACCCAATGGGTCGCATAACAGCTGATTAGCTAAACATTTCAGGGTGAAAGCAAAACATTCCTGTGCACTATTAGGAACAAAAAGCCTAATTTCAAATTAAATGGTTAGAACATAACACATGCTTTTCCACTTCCACATATTTTTTTGGTTATGCTAGCCTAGTTGTTCTTCAGCAACAGTTGTTCCCCATTGTACAATACGTATCGAAAATCTCAAGAAAGCTAGCAAACAACAAACACCAAACAAACTAGTTGGGAGATCAATGTTGGAACCCATTAGGAGTGAGAGAGTGGGCTGGAGAGTAGGGGGCTCCCAGCAATAAAACCATATGACTTACATTAAGTGAGAAAGATGAAGTACCAGGACAGGAGGAAATGGGATTACGATATGGCCTAAGGGGAATGAATATCTGGCAGAGGTATTGCATGATCAAGGGTGACTCAGCTCCAGCAGGTGAAAAGAAATGAAATAAATAACCCCCACCCATCTTCTCCTTCATCTTTCTTTTGTCCCTCCTTTCTGTTTGCCCATTATGAAATAAAAAAAATGCATTGTAGGTGGGAGAAGGAAAAAAAAAAAAAAAAAAAACAGAATGGAGGCACATAGCAAGATGAGAAACAAATGGCTGTCCATTTTTAACGCTGTCAATTGATTCAAAATGTTAACATAATTAATGATTAATCATATCGCTTAAATCCAAAACAAAATCAATAAAAGCCAAAATATTGCTTCAGCAGAGAGGGATTTGCTTTCTTTCCTCCACATGTCACTGTTATGTGGTACTTAAAACTTGAATGGTAAGAAAATTTACAGGTCAGCGTGATTAATTGCGATTCCTGTACATGCATCACATTAAATTTTAAAATTTTAATCACACTAAATTAAAATGTTAAATTAACACTAATTATTTTTTCTCATTTTGCTAGTGTGTTTTATTTTTGTGGCAATAAATCATAAAATACAACAAATACCGGTGACAGGAAAGAGCCTAGTCCAGCTGTTTCAATTCTTTTCTTGTCCCTGCAACCCACACACTCCAATCTCCCAGGAGTCCTTGAAATGCACAGCCACAGTGACCGAGGAAGAAGGAAACAGAGAAACACTGAACACGCTCATTAATGAAAACCAAGCCTCTTTATAATGAAGAATAAGAAAAGATAAGAAAAGCTTTTGGAGGGAAGCGATGTGGATGGAATGGGGAGGGTGACAATTAGCTAACCTTAATGCCAAATCCGCTTCCTCCGCAGAGCCAGTTTAACCTATTACTGCCATCTGAGTCACTGTATTACCCCCTATCACATTTATCATCCCTTAATGCCCATAAAAGCCCTCGGATTGCGTCTGCGTATGTGCGTGGGCTCTGTTTTATTGGTCAGCCCATGCGTGTTGGAATTCAGATGTTTCTATTGATGTAATAGATGCATTATCTCTAATGCATCTAATGTGAGCACAGATTGAATCACATCAAAGACAGTGGGTGCTCTGTATTGCAAAAGCATACAAACCTGTAGAATAGTTCTGCATTGTTTCGTTCAGTGATTGACTTCGTATTTCATCATGTTTCCTCTTCTACAAAATGACTGACCTTGATTTAACCCTCTCATTTTGCCGAGACTGATATTACTTCAACACAGAACAGTATTAGAAACAGCATTAACATGTTCTACCAAGTAGGTTTCTTCTTTTTGGTAGTGGAGGAATATTCTGTTATCCAATTAGATTTTAGGGGTGGTTCATGAGTTATGTCGTGTTCTAATTTGTTTTAAATTTTTGTGTTTGTTTGATACACGCTCCAAACCACTGATTCGAATCAAAAGATTCGTAAAGCTTCGAAGCTTCATGAAGCAGTGTTTTAAAATCACCCATCACTAGATATTGTTGAATATAGTCGTTATTTTCATTTTTTTTTTTTTTTTTGCGCACAAAAAGTATTCTTGTCGCTTCATAACATTAAGGTTGGACCACTGTAGTCACATGAACTGTTTTAAATATGTCTTTAGTACCTTTCTCCGCATCTGAAAGTGGTAATTATCTTGCTGGCAATGGAGGCCTCACTGAGCCATCGGATTTTATCAATAATATCTTAATTTGTGTTCCGAAGATGAACAAAGGTCTTACGGGTGTGGAACGACAGTCCTCAGATGGCATGTTTGTTACAGCATAATCACAAAATTACAGTTGTGGAAAACTTCTGACTAAATGAGCCATATGTATGTGGGAGTAAAGTACATGCCCACTACATACTGCATGTTAACATATATATATATATATATATATATATATATATTTTTTTTTTTAAGAAACAGCTTTCTGTTGTTTGTGTAAATTAACTATAATAAAGTTCTAACCCCACCACCTGCATGTGACATCATTAATGACAGTCCTATATTGATGAAACAACTGGATTCAAACAATTAAGGTGCGACCATGTTATTATGGTTTTGGGAAACAGCTGTGACTAGCTAGTTAATTTCTCCAATGATACATTTTATGGTGGTTAAGCAGAGAGTCACACAGTTGTACGGGAAACATACTCTCTTGCAGCCAGCTGAAAAGCATAAAAACAAGAACAATTATCTTGTATTTTCATAACTTCCTTGATGCTTTTAATGTTTTTTTATTTTATTTTTATTATTATTATTATTTATTTATTTATTTATTTTTTTTGTGAAACTTGGGCATTTTGTCATAATATTGCTTGTTCTTCTCGTGTTGGCATGGGCTTTCTTCGGGTACTTTGGATTCCCCCACAATCCAAAGACGAGCAGGATCAGTGAATTTGAGACACTAAATTGCCTGTAGGTGTGAGTGTAAATGTGTATGTGTAATGGACTAGCCATCCATCCTGGATGTTTACTTGCCTACAGCCCAAGATACTGAGACTACAGCATCCCTGAGCCCCTACATAGAGAGTGAATGGATGGATATTCCATTCTACTACACTCAAAACATTGGAAGACGTTGGAACAAAACATGTTATTTCTACACAAATACTTCAGGTAGGATGAACTTAATTGAAACAAGTTATTTGGACATATTTAAGTTTGTATACTCAGTTCAATTAAGTTCATCACACATGAAGTATTTGAGTAGCGATAACATGTTTCCATTATGTGGAACCACTGTCAATAATTGAACTGAGTTAGTTTAAAGTATCCTTTTTAGTGTAGCGGATTAGAGCTGGTTTACATTTTGATATGATATAAACAATCAAGCAATTGAGATTTGCTATATTGTATACGTCACGTAAAGCTATATATATTATATTGCAAATCTCAACTGCTTGATGATTTATATCATTGCAATATGTAAACTATTATCACCCCGGACTAATCTGCTAAATGCGACTATAAGGCTAAAGGAATAAATCTGTCATCAATTACTCACTCTCGTGTAGTTTCAAACCCATAAGACTTTCATTCATCTTTGAAACATGAATTAAGATATTTTTTAATGCAATTTGATGTCAGAATTTAATCAAACTTTATTTTAGGTGTCTTTAACTACTGCTTACATCAATTAGTACAATGTACTTGTGTTCATATTGCAAAACACCTTTTCTGCTATTGAGGTGGAATACGGGTAAGTTTAGAAACAGACACAAAGAAAATGACAAAATGTAGTGTAGACAAAGGCTTGTTTTGTCAGACTCATGGATTGTATAGAATGAAAACTCTGATTAACATGGAAAATATACCTTTTATTGTTTTATCACGTCACTTCTGATGTGGACACAGTATGAGGTTAAGCCTGTGATTGGTTCATAAGAATGTTGTTCCAGAACCAACAACATATGCTAATCGAAGAACATGTTCTTGGTTAAATTACAACATGCAGAGAAACAGTATGATATGGAAAAACAAGATCTGTGAGATTATTTTTAGCATGGTCTCATGTGGTGACACTAGCTGAAACAAGGTCATGAAATAAGGGCCATTTCATTTCAGACGTCGCAGCTGTATTGATAGTGATGTTTACTGTGCGGCTCTTGTTAGCAGAGCTTTGCTCTTGTTGCTATTTGGAGATCAGAGGACTGCAACATAAGACAGATATTGAATAGAAAACTCGCATATGCACGACACAGACGCTGGCGTTCTGTATTACTGTCCGTTTGTAAACTATAAGCCTCATACCACTGCTTATCAGGAACAGGGAATGAGGATGCTATGAAGCTACAAATGGATTTAAAGCCTGAGTGGAAAAGAAGAAAGAAAGCAGCGCTTATTCATACAAATGAGTGGCTTGGCATTTTCCAAATGAGATTTACATAAAAATTTCAGTGGTTCTGTGTAATTTAAACTGCAAAACAATTTTGTGCATGAGGAGCAGTGGCATCACAAGCATAGTGCAGGAAGTGAGTGTGTGTATGTGTGTGTGCTCTGTGTTTGTGTTCAGGAATTCAGGACAAGAATTGTACTTTCAGAACCCAAGTGGTCAAGGGTTAGCTTGTTAGCGTGGCCCCGTTAGCCCCTTCTGGTAGATGTCATGACTACACCATCTGTGGACAGTCTTTCAAATTGATTAAAGTCTCAGCTCAGGGTTATTATAGTTCACTAAAACTAAAACCATAAAAAAAAAAAAAAAAAAAAAAAAAAAAAGACACATTTTCGTCACTTGAAATAACATGAACATAAACTAAACTAAAATACAATAAAATAGAACAAAAAAAAAAACCCTTAATTTTATTTCAGTTAGTTGGCAAACATTTCTCAGTTTAACTTGAATAATTACTAAAATAACTAAAACTTAGACTTAGGTTTAAAATGGTTAATTTTATTATTAAATGTTCATTTGACATTCTTTAAATGTGGTGTGACATTCTTCAATTGCTGTATTTCAGTACAAATAGCATCGTGGAGCGCAAGTGACTCTTGATAATAGAGAATGAACAAATTCAGCAATTTCTCTTTAGGAGACATATTAGGGTTCCTTAAAGAAATACTGTTTCAGCAAGTCTGGTTAAAAAAATAAGAATTTTAATAAGATCTGCTTATTAAAGTGAAAAATGTTGTTGCAATATGAGTACACCCTCCAAAAAGTTACAAATTAATCTAAATAAAAAAATCTGTAACACTTTATTTCAATGGACCACTTTAGAAATTCTTACTAACAATAAGTAACTTTGCAATTACATGTGAACTACCAGTCAGTAGAGTATTAGTAGACTGCTTAATCTCTGCTAACACTTTATTTTGATGCTCCCCAACAGACATTCTACTGACTATAAGTGTTACGGTCACCAGCACTGTCACTACATTTTCCAGCATTCCTCCTGATCCACACCTGCACTCTGTCAGCCATCACCACACCTACCACAGATCACCTCCCGATCACAGATTCCCCGCACCTGCACGTCCTCATCAGCACTCTCTATTTATACCGTCATTCCCTTCACCTCCTGGTCTGGTCTCGTCAATGAGAAGCACCACAGACCCCATCCTATGTGTTACATGCTTAAGGATATTAGGCCTACATGGAATGAACGCAACATTTAAGTGAGATGCAGCTGTTGCGGGGTGAGGGAGAGGGGAAATATAAAAAGAAGAAATGAGGGCGTCGCTAAACAAAAGAAATAATCAAAACAAAAACCCATTAACTAACGCCAAACCCCTAAACTAACTACCAAAAGAAAAATGTAGAAATGAAACCGCAAGCTTCGGCGTATGCGACGCCTTAACTGAACTATACTGCATAAATAAACAAAAATACAATAGAGGCGAACACCCATACACTAACTAACATTACAAGTACTAGCTACCAGTTTCGGGCCAACGTCACGTACGTCGGAATTAACAAGTTATCAATGGAACTGAAATTAACACTAGGTAGGTTTGTACATAACAAAGGGCTCATATTTGTCAATCAAGACTGAATCGAGTGGTTAACACAGAGTTCTGCGAGGTGGGCAATAACAAAGAAATTCACACCAGCATCTACACGAATGCGCACATACACTGAACATGTGAAAGTTGAAGCATGCTCTTTCTCCAACAGGTTAACTAATACACGAGTGCGTCTAATCACAAACAAACTCAAAGGAATGCCATCTCAATAAACCACAGACTAAGTGAACAGTTCAAAGACATGCTGGCTGGCTGGCTGGCTGGCTGGCTTCTAGCATGACGAAGGTGAGTGAGGTCCGAAGCCAAAACGCTCACCCCAGGTGTAACGCCGCCACAGCCTTTTAAACCGTCAGCAACCTATCAAAACGTCATGACATCACCAAGATGATTGGCAGCTCTCCGGTCCAATAAGATCAACCTAAGAATAACTCGAAAGCCAGATAACAAAAGAGAGAGAAAAAACCCCAAAACAAAATACAAAACATACGTGGAACGTAACACTATGACTCACCTGAGTGCTACCTGTCTACTCACCTGAGTTACCTACCTGTTGTTCCTGAATAGTTTTCTGTCTTCCATCTTCTGTTCTTCACCGTCATCTTCCTGGATCCTCTGTTCATCAGTCTTCATCACCTCGTCACCTGCACCAGAAACAGTGTCACAATCAGCTAAGTCTTCAAGCAACTATCAACTGTTTATATCTTCATTCCTCATCTGTTGCATCCCCATTTTGTTCTCCCATATCCATTCAATAAAGACTCATTGTTTGTACTCACCTTGTCTGTCCTCTTCTGTGTACATGACAATAAGTAACTATGCAACTGTACATCGACTTATTCTACTAACCCATACCCTAACACCTAACCCTAACCTAACAGTCTTCTAATACTTTGAGTTAATTGATATGCAGTTGACAAGTTACTTATAGTTAGTACAATGTCTAAAGTGGACCATCAAAATAAAGTGTAACCAAAATTTTACAAGCTAAAAGCAATTTTAGATCAACAGGAGAGTATGCTGAACCAAAACATTTAAACAGGAGTAATTTCTTGACAATTAAAACTGTTTCATAGCTCATTAAAACATTATCTGACTTAATGCTGACAACAACAGAACCACTTGGGAGGCAATTGTCAGGAGACTTATTTCTTTGCACAAAAACAAAGGTGCACGATTACCAAATCAATGTTTTAAATGTGAAATACAAGAAAATTAAAGAAAGGACTTGTGGCTATGTTTCTAAAATAATCAGTCTTGAGTTATTTTTGCTAAGAAAAGAACAGGGAAATGCCAGGCAAGTGTCTCAGAGCTGGCAAAAGCTCTGTTTCACCACGCACAAAGTACCTACAGCCAAAGCATCAGAAATGCATTTAGCCTTGTCCAAGGCCTACATTAACAAAATGAAGATTTCTGGGAATACAGACTTTCTAACAGCATCCAAAAGGCATGGTGTTGCATGTGAGAGAAGTACAATGAGAAGTGAAGTTTGGTGGTAGTAAAGTTCTTATATAGGAATGTACACCGATCAGGCATAACATTATGACCACTGATTATCTCTTCATCACGGCACCTGTTAGTGGGTGGATATATTAGGCAGCAAATTAACATTTTGTCCTCAAAGTTGATGTGTTAGAAGCAAGAAAAATTTGAGCGAGTTCTCCATCTCCATCTCCAAAACTACAGCTCTTGTGGGGTGTTCCCGGTCTGCAGTGGTCATTATCTATCAAAAGTGGTCCAAGGAAGGAACCGGCAACAGGGTCATGGGCGGCCAAGGCTCATCAGTGAGTGTTGAGCGAAGACTGGCCCGTGTGGTCCGATCCAACAGACGAGCTACTGTAGCTCAGATGCTCAAGAAGTTAATGCTGGTCCTGATAGAAAGATGTCAGAATACACAGTGCATCGCAGTTTGTTGCGTATGGGGCTGCATAGCCGGAGACAAGTCATGCAGACCCCCATCCACCGCCGAAAGCACCAATAGTGGGCACGTGAGCATCAGAACTGGACCACGGAGCAATGGAAGAAGGTGGCCTGGTCTGAGGAATAACGTTTTCTTTTAAATCACGTGGATGACCGGGTGCACGTGCGTCGCTTACCTGGGGAACACATGGCACCAGGATGAACTATGGGAAGAAGGCAAGCCGGCGGAGGCAGTGTGATGCTTTGAGCAATGTTCTGCTGGGAAACCTTGGGTCCTGCCATCCACGTGGGTGTTACTTTGACACGTACCATTTTTGCAGACCATGTACACCCTTTCATGGAAATAGTATTCCCTGGTGGCTGTGGCCTCTTTCAGCAGGATGATGCGCCCTGCCACAAAGCAAAAATGGTTCAGGAATAGTTTGAGGAGCACAACAACGAGTTTGAGGTGTTGACTTGGCCTCCAAATTCCCCAGATCACAAACCAATCGAGCATCTGTGGGATGTGCTGAACAAACAAGTCTGATACATGGAGGCCCCACCTCGCAACTTACAGGAATTAAAGGATCTGCTGCTAGAATCTTGGTGCCAGATACCACAGCTCACCTTCAGGGGTCTAGTGGAGTCCATGCCTCGATGGGTCAGGGGTGTTTTGGCATCAAAAGCGGGACCAACACAATATTAGGAAGGTGGTGATAATGTTATGCCTGGTCAGTGTATGAGTGCTGAAGGTGTACTTTTTCAATGGTGGCATGATTTCACACTTGTAATACATAATTTCAAAACAGAAAATGCTGTTCTACTCATTGCCTGCATTGTTGGGCACTGACAACATGACAACGACTCTATACAATCCAAGGTTACCCAAGAGATATATGTGACAGTTTTTCATGAATTTGTACATTCAATGCAAAGAATGTCAGAGCAGTATACTTATGGAGGACATAAGTTATGGAGGATATACTACATACTAGAATATTACATGTTTGTTGCACTCATTTAAGCAAAAAAGAGACTAATTTACTTGTTTCTTACATTCTCAAAAATAAAGGTTCCAAAAGGGATTTTGTTTACTGACTGGGTTCCATGAATCTTTTAGTGCAAATGTTTCTTAAAAGAACAATTTTCTTTCTTATATATATATATATATATATATATATATATATATATATATATATATATATATATAAACAATGTGTATTGTGAAAAGCACTATACAAATAAATTATGCCTTGACTTGAGATAAATGGAAACAGTATTGTAGACCTCCTACGGTAAGCCTAAAGATGGCTTTGTCGTAATAAATTATGCATGTGCCAATTATGTACATGTATGTGTGAACCATTTTTGACAGCTGTTTCAAAGCTCCTGAGTTACTCTTAAAAACATTTAATCATCATTCCTCAAATATCATGAAGTCACACACACATAGTCACACTCAGACGCACATCAGACATCTAATGCTTGCCTTCTCTCTAACAGTCATGCTTGATTTTCTCTCAGTATATTGGTCATGGCTTTCATCGACAACACAGGTGTGAGAATTCCCACACGTTCGCATTTGTCTTGGTAATCCATATAAGAAATTGAATTGGTCATTGATGCCTGAGAACACATCATTCTGAAATCCAGCCATGGTATAATTCTCTTCGGCTCATACGAAGGGCCATCATACAGCGATCAGAGGTCAACAGGAAACTAATTGAGGTCTCTCCACTCTGCCCCATTCTCCATGCCTGTGCAGATGTCTAATGGGCTGTACTAGAGTATTATGGGACCAGAACAGGTCTGCTTTGATTCATTGAGGTGACTCCAGGAGGCACAAGTGGTTCAGATGTTATAAAGTCTGGTGTGGTGTTTATGTGGCGACCTGAGTGGATTTTTATATTAAAGGGACAGTTCACACAAAAAATAAAAACTCTGTCACTATTTACTCGCCCTGTTGTTCCAAATCTGTATGACTTTCTTTCTTCTGTGGAACACGCAATATATATTTTAATGAATGTTTCAACTGTTTTTGTCCTTGCAGTGAAAGTCAATGGTGTCCAAAACAACATTGGACCCCCCACTTTATTTCGATGGTTCGCTTTAGACATTCAACTAACTAACTTTGCAACTACAGTACATGTCAACTAACTCTCATTAGAGTATTAGTAGAGACTATTAGGTCAGTGTTAGGTTTGGGGTTAGTAGAATACGTTGACATGTAGTTGCAAAGCTACTTATAGTCAGTAGAATGTCTGTTGGGGGCATCAAAATAAAGTGTTAGCAGATATTAAGCAGACACTCTAATGACTGGTAATTGACATGTATTTTACAGATCCAGAGCTTTCTCTGCGTGAATGACCTGACATTTATGCATTTGGCAGGCACTTTTATCCATAGTGATTTGCATCAAATTCAGGTCAATTAATTTGTTCATGCATCCCCTGGGAATCAAACACATGACCTTTGCATTTCATAACTGACAACATCTTCTCTTGTTCCAAAATCACTGGATTCTTACATAAGAATCCCATGTTTCCATGTCAACAATGACTCTTTACTTCAGGCGGCAATATTGTACATTGAACCCGACAGCCAATCTGCTACCAGTGACCAAAATATTTTAATATCATGAATATCACATCAGTCGAATAGGTTTTGATGGTGCTATTCTGTTTGTAATACCTGTTGTTGTCATATTGATCACAATATTAAACTCACCAAACCCAAAGATCATGATTAAATCTACATCATGAATATATTGGACCAAACATCCTCTGTCCTGAAGATACAAAGCCAAGTGATATTTTGCTTTCTAAACCAGCCCTGTCATAACCTAATCATTATTCAAACAGGAAAACCCGTTTTTGCCAAAACGAAGATCATTTTAAATCCATTTAAATTTGAGTCAGTCATTTCGAGAGTTGTCTCCAAATCTCTCATGCTCGACTCGATTTATAATAACTTGCCTAACTTCACATGCTTTTGGGGGACGCATATCACATCAAATCTTGTCATTATTAAACTGAATATGATTATATGCAGTTCTCAGCTCTTTCATCTGAGTGATGAACCGTGGTTTTAGGGCTCTGTGACTTACACATCTGGAGGGAAGGCGATGTACCAAAGTCAATTCATAGCTCTGACATTGTTCCTCAGAGGTATCTCTTCCAGGTCTTTGGGAGGAGATAAAAATGATAATTGATTTCAATGAAGGTGGTACATATTCCATCTTTGCTGATGAAGCGTCGGATTGTAAAACGACATGAGTGAGAAACTCATCTGCTTCTTTAACAAGCAGTGCAGCCCTTTCATTTGATTCACTGATAACTGAAGTGTACCAAATACTGGCATTTTAAGCAGCACATTTTCACTCCCAGGGGGTCCAATATTGCTGCATGTTCAAGTCATTACACAGCAACTGAAATAAGGGGTTGAATTAGTTGCATATTTCCAAAGAAGTATACTTATATTATACATTTTCCCAAAAAAAAAAAAAAAAAAAAAAAAAAAGGCCCTTTAAAGGGTTAGTTCACCCAAAAATGAAAATTCTGTCATTAATTACTCACCGATTGGCAGTTTTATACGTGCTCTGAACCACTGATTCGAAACAAAAGATTTGTAAAGCTTCGAAGCTTCATGAAGCAGTGTTTTGAAATCGCCCATCACTATATTGCTGAATAAAGTCGTTATTTTGTTTTTTTGGTGCAGAAAAAGTATTCTCGTCGCTTCATAACATTAAGGTTAAACCACTGTAGTCACATGAGCTTAAATATGTTTTTACCTTTCTGGGCATCTGAAAGTGTTAATTATCTTGCTGGCAATGGAGGCCTCACTGAGCCATCGGATTTTATCAAAAATATCTTAATTTGTGTTTCGAAGATGAACAAAGGTCTTACGGGTGTGGAACGATATGAGGGTGAGTAATTAATGACAGAATTTTCATTTTTGGGTGAACTAACCCTTTAAGCGTTTACAGTCACAGCTGGCAACCCAAATACCAGAAATACATCATATAAGTAGAAAAGTGGTCAAGGGCAAAGACTACGAGTGTAGACATTGGGACAGGCTTAATATCTATGTGTTAGCTTAGCAAAACATGCTAATGCTGTACTGCAGGTTTGTTGAATCCCGTTCCCGGAGGCTGCCTTCTAGCAAAGTTGAGCTCATCCTAATTAAGCACATCAAACCAGCTAATCAAGGAGTACTAGAAACTTCAGGAAGTTGTGTTGGAGATGGTTAGAACTAAACTCTGCAGGAAGGTCATTGACAAATAAAGCTTCAAAAAAGGCTTTTTTTTTTTTTTTTTTAAACTCTTTTCAAAACTGGTGTAATGCATATTTTTTTAGTCAACAACGTGTTTTCAGTTTCATAAACCAATATGTATTATTTAAATGTACTAAAAATGAATTCAAGCTAAATAGGTTTTACAGAATAAAGTGATATACAGTTAATCCAAAAATTATTCAGACATTTTCGATATTTTTTATATATATTTACTAGTGGGTGCAGGACACTATAGTTCATTTATGTAAGTGAGGATAGCAAAATAAAGTAAACTGTGACATATTATACCCAAAAATTCTTCATACAGTGGACTACCAGTAAAATTGATAAAAAATTTGGAACCAAAAATTATTCAGACACTTGACCATGTTTTGCTTAAGTGTTATCTGACATAATTAAGATTATTTTTTTCTGACACAGTTTAACTCTGAGATCTTGTCATATTTTATTACCATTTTTTAAGCTATAGTGAATAAACTGTATTAATGAATGAAATGTTCAAGGTGTCTGAATACATTTTGGTTTGACTGTATGTTATGAGTTTATCAAATTATTTTAAAAGGAAATAATGCACTTGGACACAAAAATATGCACATCATGTCATTGACCCAGCTGTCTTAGCTTGTCAATATTGTAGCAATAAATAAAGCACAGCTCACACAGAAGTCACTTTCAAACTAAGCTGTTTTCTGTTGGTCAATGTGGCAAATTCACATGACAATCTTGAAAATGAGCAAAATCTTCCAGAAAATTTTCACCCTCATTCTAAACTCCCAATCACATTGATTTTTATTGGAATGACTTCACTCGCAAAATTTCGCTTAGTAGTGGTAAATGTGACTTGACACCTCAAGGATTCTGCTTTAGGCCTATTTAGAAAGTGGGCAGCAAGGCAGCTTGCTGTTTTCTGGAAAAGACCAGATTGAGCAGATTTTAGAAGGTTCTAGAACTGAAGGGGGAGAAAATGAATCCACCACCTGCAAGCCAACAGCTTCCTTGCTATGTCAGAATTAATTTTTACACTCTGCGTGTCTGACAGAGGTGATTATTGTTCAGTTCCCATAAAGTCAGTCAAAGACAGTTCCCACATCCTTTGTGGTTTTTATAAAAGGCCTGTCTTTCCATTTTTTTCAAATGTAGTTTGCATTTTATTCATCAAACATAGAGAAAAAAATGGCATGCATTGGGAATAGGGATGCACTGAGCCGTCCCACAGCCGATGCAAAATGCATGACATGAACAGCACCGGACTGCTTTTCAATCGCCCTCAACACATGTGGGCCAATGAAGAAACAGGGCGGTTCAAATGGAGAACTTTTTACTTTGGAATAATCAAACATCCTCAGGTGCTACAGCGGAGAGGTGGCCAGAACGGGGAGAACCTAGATCGCACTGTAAGTGGAGCACTGGCAACTAGCCTGATTTATGGCTTCTCCAGATATGATGGAGCACTAAGGGGGAGCCTTTTGTAAGTGCATATTTTGCTGCAATTTATCACAACACCTCCACCTTACAGTACTCTTGAGTTTTGGGGGACTGCAAAAGGAGCCATTGATAAAACAAATCTTTTTACCATAAGGTGCACACAGGCTCCCGAAAACTGAAACACCCGAAGGCACTTTGCATTCTGAGGCGATACAACCTGTTGTACTACTGTTGCTAATGCAATATTACAGAAATCTAAGCACCTGTACACTTTGGGAGAATTGCTGCTAAAATCACTTTAACATTTCACAAATACAAATTTTGAGTAACAACAATCACTATAAGAAAAGTAATTAAAGGAATAGTTTAGCTAAAAATTCTAATACACAATTATGTCATTCCAAATCCATATGGCCTATTGGAACACAGAAGGTACTTTGAGCTACTTTGCTCTTTTCATTAAAATAGAAGCAACCAAGAGTTCTCAAATTCAAAAAACTGGAAAAGGTATCATAAAAGTAGTTTTTATGCATTATTCCAGGTCTTGAAGCTTGATTTCAAGTGTAGTTGCGGTCTGAAATGATTTAGAGGGCAATTCATAATGAAACACAAGTGCACTTTACATTTTCAGTGCATAGTAGTCTGATTGTATGATTATTTTTAGTGTGAACTACGGTACTGGTGAACCAACAGTTTAAAGAGAATATTGCTAGAGTTAGTTATTGTTAACACCATTAGACCCCACTGAATTTCATTGTATGGACGAAAACACTGAAATCATAGTGGTTTGGAACAACATGAGGGTGAGTAAATGATGACGATCTCACAGGAAAACGTAACTATTTTGCATGGTGGTGAATTGTATGAAGCAGATTTTACAAAAATGTACACATGAGACAATTTTTTACAAACCAAAAACAAAATAGTTCTGAATTCCAATGAGACTGTGCACTGTAAAAAATGATTTTCATGATTTATCACAACATTTTTTCTTTTGTCAAATCAACTTAATATTAACGTATAATAACATAATATTTGAGTTTCTGTTGATTAAACCAATCGCCTTCATTGTATTAAAGGTGCAATGTGTAAAATTTGGGAGGCTCTATTGATAGAAATGCAATATAATATAGATAACTATGTTTTCAGTGGTGCATAAAGACTTTACATAATGAACCATTATGTTTTTATTACCTTAGAATGAGCCATTCTATCTCATACACCGTGGGTCCCCCCTCCATGTCAAGTCGATATTATGCGCCGGCATGTTTCTACAGCAGCCCTAAACAGACATACAGTGCGTTTTGTCACTATGTTGTTCTTCTAAATTGTTTGTGTTTTTAGAGGCAGATTGCATTGGCACTACATTGAATATGCATGAAGTAGTAGTATTAGTAGTAGTACAACCCAAATTCCGGAAATGTTGGGACGTTTTTTAAATTTGAATAAAATGAAAACTAAAAGACTTTCAAATCACATGAGCCAATATTTTATTCACAATAGAACATAGATAACATAACAAATGTTTAAACAGAGAAATTTTACACTTTTATCCACGTAATGAGCTCATTTCAAATTTGATGCCTGCTACAGGTCTCAAAAATGTTGGGACGGGGGCAACAAATGGCTGAAAAAGCAAGAAATTTTAAAAAGATTCAGCTGGGAGAACATCTAGCAACTAATTAAGTTAATTGATATCAGGTCTGTAACATGATTAGCTATAAAAGGGATGTCATAGAGAGGCAGAGTCTCACAGAAGTAAAGATGGGCAGAGGCTCTCCAATCTGTGAAAGAGTGTGTGAAAAGATTGTGGAATACTTTAAAACAATATTCCTCAACGTCAAATTGCAAAGGCTTTGCAAATCTCATCATCTACAGTGCATAACATCATGAAAAGATTCAGAGAAACTGGAGAAATCTCTAAGGGACAAAGCCGAAGAACTTTATTGGCATGATTGTGTCAATGACCCAGGAATACTTCCAGAAACCACAGTCGGTAAACACAATCCAACTAAAGCTCTATCATGCAAAAAGGAAGTCATATGTGAACATGGTCCAGAAACGCAAAGTGGGAAAGTGTTCTATGGTCAGATGAGTCCAAATTTGACATTCTTGTTGGAAATCACGGACGTCGTGTCCTCCAGGCTAATGAGGAGGGAGACCTTCCAGCGTGTTATCAGCGTTCAGTTCAAAAGCCAGCATCTCTGATGGTATGGGGGTGCATACGTGCATTCAGTATGGGCAGCTTGCATGTTTTGGAAGGCACTATGAATGCTGAAAGGTATATAAAGGTTTTAGAGCAACATATGCTCCCCTCCAGATGATGTCTATTTCAGGGAAGGCCTTGTGTATTTCAGCAGGACAATGCAAAACCACATACTGCAGCTATTACAACAGCATGGCTTCTTTGTAGAAGAGCCTGGGTGCTGAATTGGCCTGCCTGCAGTCCAGATCTTTACCTATAGAGAACATTTGGTGCATCATTAAATGAAAATAAAAAAAAAAATGTCAAAGATGACCACAAACTCTAAACCTATATCAGGCAAGAATGGGACCAAATTCCAACACCAAAACTCCAGAAACTCATATCCTCGATGCCCAGACGTCTTCAAACTGTTTTGAAAAGAAGAGGAGATGCTACACCACGGTAAACATGCCCCCGTCCCAACTATTTTGAGACCTGTAGCAGGCATCAAATTTGAAATGAGCTCATTTTGTGCATAAAATTGTAAAATTTCTGTTTAAACATGTTTTATGTTATCTATGTTCTATTGTGAATAAAATATTGGCTCATGTGATTTGAAAGTCTTTTAGTTTTCATTTTATTCAAATTTAAACATCCCAACATTCGAGTTGTAGTCTGGTTTTTTAGAAGCAGAGACCATTCTTTGTTAGAAGTAAGAAGAAGCCTCATTGCTTCACGCAGGCTACTCTGCTGTCTCAGACGACGACATCTTTGTGTTGTGTCAGCCAGACGGCCACTGTAGCTTCTCCAAAAGGGAGGGGTGTGCACCGTTAGTTGCAGTTTGCAACCTCACCACTAGATGCTGCTAAAATGTACACACTGCACCTTTACCTCAAATATTTAAAGGTGGGATCAATAAATTTTGAAAAACGCTGTTGGACATTGTTGATATTTGAAATCATCCCAAACAAACCCACCCCTCTCTTTATTGCTCCACCCCCAAAACTCACACTCTAATCCTAACCACCCTGCTCCGGTCTTGAACCCCGGCCCCAGCCCGACTAACCTCCAAACAGTGTTTTTGAAATTCTACTGAGTCCACCTTTAATTTCAACTCAAAATTTTAAGGCAATCAGGTACTTACTTACTTTTTTAAGTTAAACCAATAATTCTTTCGTTCTTTTTTTTTTTTTTTTTTTTTTTTTACAGTGTGGTGGAATTTTTCATTTATGGATGAACTATCCCTATAAGCCACAAAACTGATTTCACAGGCTCTTTAGATATTCTGAGGGGTCTTTAATATTCTATGTAGTCTTGTAGATGTTCATTTATAGCATTCTGGAGACTTTATGCTTGTGTTTTTTTATAATTTAGAACTATTTTGTTTTAAATCTCTTTTAAATTCTTTGAACAGCTGCAGAGGGTTCAGAAGATTTGGCCATCACGACGGCAAGACAGTTTCAGCCATTTGCACATTTTATTCCACCTCTTTTGCCCATTAATGAGACCATTGTGAAGAATTCACTGTGCACTGTTCTTTTCATTACTGCATGAAATGAAACTTCGCCATTGATTTCAAAGGCTTGTACATTCATACAGACTACAGTGTAGAGGCTCAGATTTACTGTGAAGGATGTGCTGAATATTAATGAAGCCTATTCATCCCCCTTCTACACCACACTATCTGTTATCACAGGCCCCCACATATGAATAAAACAACCTGACTTTATTTTCCTGGATGTAGGTCCAGAAAGGCTAGTGCAAAATAAAGAGAGTTTCCTTGTACAGCACAGATGCATAGCTCGGATTCAACAGCTCCTCTGCTTCAGCAAGATAGATACTAAAACTGAGAGCCCCCAGGCAGGGTCATAAAGCATTCGGTATTCTTATGGAAAGCTCATGTAACTCAACTTGGTAATGTGTTGCAAATGATTGAAAAACTGCCCATATAATTCATATGCGCACACATAGGTGTCAAATCAAGGAGCAAGTGTCAGCTCTCAGGAGAAACATCACAGGCATGAGCATATTATGAGTAATGGGAGTCAATGAACCAGTGAGATGAATCCATAGACATTGAAATACTGTAGGATACTGTGAAATGAGATATCATTTGGTATCCCACATTGCAATGTAAATTTATAACTGCTGTACTTGTCTGTTCTCGCCACAAGAAAACTTAAGCATGCAAGCTTGGTAAGATATTTTATCACTAAACTATTTTTATGTTGTTAATTGATTGGAAAATGTCTTTGCATGACCTCTAGTGAGTGTCTAGATGTAAGCAAGCACAATGAAACTGAATAAAAATAATAGTTTATATAAAAAAATAAAAAATAAAATGTACACTCTGACCCTCATGCTGTTCTAAACTGGCAAGGCTTTCCTATGTAGAACGCAGAAGGAGTAAGTTTGAAAGCTTTCAAGCTTCAAAGGTGATTCAGAAGTGTCTAAAAAATAGTTTATATGACTCACACACTCTTCTGAAGTTATCATACAAACTCAACTTTGTGTAGAAAATAGACTGAAATTCAAGTTGTCATTCACTGACAACCCTTGCGACCAGATTATCAAATTGAATCCAGGAATCAGATTAGATCAGAATCCGATTTGTGAAGAAATCAGCTGCATTCATTGACAATATCAGACTCAAAATACTGATTCATTTAGTAATGAAACACTACTTCTCCCAATAACTCTTGGAAAGTTCCTTATATTCACTTATATTATGTTGACAAAGATTATAAATTATTCGGTTAAGGTTGTATTAGGACTGTTTTATATGGACCACTAAACCACTGACCCAAATTTGTATTAGAGATTGTATAAAATGTCATTCTTTGGCTTTGATCAATTATTATAATTGATATTTAAAAGGTTTTAATGATCCTAAAAAAAATAAAAAAAATAACTCCAGTTGAATTGAAGCCAAGACTGCACAAGTCTTTTGAATCTGATATGACACATTTTGATGCACTGGCTTACGTAACGCTGCACGACGCAAGTCCCAAAACTAGACGTCAAATCAGATTTCAGCAATGCAATGCTGCACAGTAACCTTGTCTTAATTAAACAACCTCACCATTAAACGGATTGTCTCTTTCATACCATAACAATTAGAATATAGCGCGCAATTAGTCACTCTATTTCCGGGAATGATAACACCCGTATGGCAGGTTGTTAAAATCCCTGTGCCATGAGAGCATTAATGAGCTTGTCACGATGGCACGGATCAGACCAATAAGTGCGACATACTCCCATCTAGCGGAGAAAAGAAAAACGGTAGACACTTTATATTGATTTCATAACTTTCTTAAATAACGTTTACAGATAGGAATACATTATATAATGCTTAAGTTAATGTAGACATATCATTTCATTCGTGTGTTTTAAATCATATTCCAATATTTAATCTTAAATCTGAAAGTCTGAATCCACTATTGTGAAAATGCTTCTATTTTGCATTTTTCTATTTTAATACAAGTTTTGTTTTTATTACAAATAGAATCCCCCCCCCCCCCCCCCCATCATGCACTTAAGTTTGTATGAAAATGTGCAGATTTTTGCAAAGCTTGATGATCCACATTATCCCATCATAATTTGAAGATATTCCAAATAATGATTCAATGTAAATAATGAAATCTTACCTTCTGTAAAAAGTTAAAAATGCCGGTTTCATCTATCTGTCTATCTATCTCTGTATGTCTGTCCATCTGTCATTCACAATTCTTGTGTCTGACAAACACTTTTTTTTTTTTTGTTTTTTGGGGATTGTGATAAAGGATTGTGTGTAAGTCAAAGATTCGTTAAAATTAAAGAAACCAATAATATCTGTTTGATCCAATAGTATAGCCTACAGTAATATAGGCTTTAATTGGTTAATAGGTGTAAATCTCTATTTGGAAAACAATAAAAAGTCCGTCTGCGTTCTGACGCATCTAAGCGCTCGACCCAATCGCTCTGTGACGTGAAATGACATAATTACAGAGGATGTGAATGATTCTCTGAGTAGCTAAATTATTGGGAGAGGATGCTCGTCATACACAGATATTCATTAAAAACTAATTAAGGCGCAATGCCGACATACGGAGGTGTCATCTCGGTCATTTCAATGAGTTTCGAGAATCGTATCGAGCGTCGACACCAATCACGGTAGTTTTAAGGGGCTCATATTCGCGTCTAACGACCTGCTGCTGGTGACGTCATAAAGAGATGCAGAAGTGAGTTTCTCAACCCAAAAAAAAAAAAAAAAAAAAAACAGAGCGCCGAGGTGGCACGCGCACAGTGGGCTCGCGCGCACGCGGCATTTGCAGCCTCAAATGAGCAGCTCGCGCTGAAAAGGCTCCCTCGTTTTGACTGGCTGCGCAGGTAAGACCCGCTCGATTTAGATCGACCACGTACAAAAAGCTAAAAGTATTCTTAGTTACAGTATTATAAAATAAACTTCTGTTTATGATAGTCAGAAGCAGGGTGATATATGGATTATGTCTGATTTCAACGCGTGTAGTTTGGTCGTGTAAATATGTTGGCTTGTCAAAAAGTGGACATGTTAAATGTGTAAGGATTTGTTATTATACGACTACTGAAGATATTTAAAAAGAGGATTGCTGACCGAACGACTCTGAGGTATTGCATGCAGATACAAGGAGCCTTTGAGCAGCCCTGGAGAACTTGTTAGGCATACCAAGAAGCTCCACAAGAGGCGAATCTTTTTTGTGCGATTTAATGAGCCTACCAAGGAAATATTTTGTGGAATATTCTTCTTTAATATGCGGGAATTAAATATCAACATCAAGAGCTTTGATAAAAGCAAACACATCTTAATGCACAAGCAGAAGAAATGTAGACTCGAATAGCTCTCCATTCGTTTCCTGATTCAGCACCCCATTTGGAGAGCGTGAGGGTGCCGGAGTGAAGCAGAACCAAAAGAAAATAGGATCTTTTAAGCCTAAACCATGATTGCACGGATACTCTACTTTTTTCTTTGGTCTGCGGCATTTCTTCCCGAGCTGCAGTGCGCTTCTCAGAGAACCGCGGACGCACTTACTACTTTTCCCACGTCCGTGTTCATCAACGGCACCGACAGAAAGGACTCCAATCAGACCTCCACCTCTCGGTTCAAGAGGAAGACACTCTCGGTGGATTTCGCCGTCCCGTCGCTGTTACGTTACTACTTGGCTCTGTTTATAAAGCGCCCGCTTAACGGAGACTGCCTGTCGTTTAACGGATGTTACACGGTGCGCGCGAACTTGGTCATGCGCTGCGTTCCGTTGCAAAAAACCGTCGCCAGTTTGGTTGATGTAAAGTTGGCCGCGATGAACGTCAACAGATCCAGCACTGGACAGCTCCCGTATCGACAGAAGCGTCCCGTGCCGAAAGTTTTGAATTTGGGTTTGACCAACGCCAGTCGAAAGTCCAATCAAGTTGTGGTGGAGGTGGGCGAAGAGATGGTTAAAACGGGATGTGGAGGACTGCATGTCTACGAGGACGCGCCGGTTGTGTTTCTGGAAATGGACCTATCGCGGATTTTGGAGTGGTGGCTGGGGGCGGAGGGAGGCCGGCTCAGGGTCCGACTCATGCCCGAGAAGAAAGTGCAGGTCCCGGGGAAAGAGGAAAAGTACTCTGCTGCCATCAGAGCTTCGGACGCTCGCCTCTTCCTTCACATAGCTTCAAGTGGTAAGAATTCAACTTGATTGATGATTGCAGTGTTTAATTTGCAGTGTAATTACAATGTAATGTGTAATTACAATGTAATTACTGATGTCCAGGTGGGGGGGCCCTCAACAATTATGAATGTTATTTAAAAAATGACAATCAATTCCTTGCTTGTGCTCAGTTATTGTAATAGTAAGCAGTTATATTCATTACACAGTTCTTTCTGCAGTCAGGTATAATTCTTAATAATGACCATTGACAATGGAATGCTATGTAACTTCAGCTTAACTCAATATTTCACGCCTATGTATTTATTAATTTGCTGACTAGCTGTGTAATAAGCCTGATAATGTCATAATAGACCCCTTCAAGGTGTAACAAAACTTTATCTTGATCACCCTGTTGGGGTTTATTTTTGCAATAATGACTGGCCGGCTGTACATTTTCCCCAGCATACAAGTACAACAGTGAGAAAAGTTTGTGTACAGCAAAAAAAGGTTTTTCACTGTGATTTGGTTATACTGAGATTTGTCACCTCCCTTTTTGTATTGTTGCAATGTTATCAGTCTTGGTAATTCATTGGCTGTTCAAAAGGGTGGCACTACAACACCATTAAAGACTACACAGCATCACAGCATGCACAACAAGGGGCACTTTTTGCAAAATCGCATAAACTGACAGATGCAAAAACCATTTGATGGCTTTCCCCACCCCTCATGTAAAATTCAAAACAGTTTATTATTATTCTTTCATTGTAATTTAAATTTGAGAATTGCAGTGTTGGTGTAAGTAGAGTGACCACTTGGGAAGCTCTACTGCAGGCTTTCATTCAATACTTGGCATTAACAACTTTTTATCAATGTGCAGTTATGTTTGAAGTATTTTTCTTGACAAATCAGTTTATGGCACCTCTTTCCCTAAATGATTTGTGAAAGGAGTCTGTCCCATGTTCTCAGAGACCACTCGAAACTATAAAGCGCATAGACCTCAAGAGATAAGAAGAGGTTTTATGGCCTCTGAAAAAGCACTAGGCTTTTTGTAGTATATACTGTATGTTCCAAAATACAGGCTTTGGTACCAAATTATGGGTTATTTCATTAGAAGTCCAACAGCTGCTGACTCTCTCAGTTTTTGTTGTGGTTGTGTTACTTTTTTAGTGTGAGTCCCACAGCGTTCTTGCTTTATCAGGGTAAATAGCACTTCTGATTAGGTTAGCATAATTACCTAAAATTGTCTCTGTCATACTCTGTACACCTGGTCTTTGATTCTGACACATTCTTATTCATCTCACTTGAAAGCTTTCTCGTATTTTGGTGAATTTTATGTAGCTGTTTCAAGCACGATTCAAGTTTCTTGTGCAGCCCACATATTGTGATTTGAAAGGTTTCTGAAACCCTTAATCAGTGTATGATGCTATTCAAGGCTGGCTCATTCTTTGCTTATTCAAAAATGTAATACATATTCTATGGCATCCATCATCAACCCTCTCCATCAAAGATGTTCTTTTGAAGGAGCAGATCAATGAAATATAGTGGTATTTTATTTTTCTACATGTTCTGCTGTTTTACACATAAACAGAGTGACCTTATGTGCATTTAAAAATGGTGTGTGGATAAATGATTATTATAGTCTGTCTGGAATCCTTTATACCAATCGTACTTTGATTACAGCAAAGATATAGAGACTCGAGAGCCTCTTAAGTTATTTATGAAATTACAAGAACTGTAATCATGCCAAAATCACATAAACTTGCTTTTTCTGTGATATTTTTTTTAGGTTGAAAAAAATATATGAATTTAATAAACCGTCATGAAGAAGATACTATTTAATGCCGAAATTAATTTAAAATCGCATCATGCCATATGACAATGTGATGCCATTACTAATCATATGTATTTGTACATTAAGTCTAGTACTTTTTTTATTGTTGTTTGTTTAGTTAAACACTAAAACTTTTAAGTATGTACAGCTTTACAGATGTACGTGGAATTTATAGGTTGTGTATATTATCATATTAATAATGAAATCAATAAAATATGTTTGATTTCATAATTTATTTAACACAATTACCGCATCCTATTTTTAAACACATCGGTAGTGTTTCAGTTAGGTTTCATACTTCTTGAGCTTTAATGATAATTAAATTCATCAATACAAAGAGTGCAAATTACTTTCATTAGTTTCATCTAGATTCCATTTATAAATAAATTTGCCATTAAAAAGGTCATTTACTTGTAAATGAGAGTCTGAGTATTGAACTTGGTCACCTGTGGCGATGCCCTCTCGGAAATTCCAGCAATTTCAGATCTGAACTCTCCTTAGAGGATTTATAAAAATACAAACTCTAAAGTCAAATCATCGATTGCATTTCAGTGTCTTTCCAAACATACATAAATGTATGTGTACAACATATGAATATGAATGAGATCACCCTGCATATTTCCTGTTTTACTGTAAAGGGTCTTGAGCAGATGAAGTATGATCCACGAACATCACATCATCTGTTAGGACTATCAAAGGCTTGTTTTCTTTTGCGGAGTGGCCAGGTTTAATCCTTCAAGACTCCCTGAGGCTGCTGGGACTTTGTCATCTGAGGGTCAGAAAAGTCATTAAGATTTCTCTCTTCTCAGGCCTGGTGCTTTGTGACATTGTCTGTCCTCTGCTGCTCTCAGCATTCTTCATTACAATCAAAATTTCCTCTTCACAGGCAAACTATTCATGTTCTTCATTTGTCCTCAGCTTTTTTCTGTGGTATGTGAAGAGCATACAATAAATAGTAGCCTAATATTTCAACTCAGGCTCATTGAAAAACGTGCCTGTGGCGACATTTCTGTAAAAATGGCATTACGTTGATTTTTTGCATGCATCACGACACTTTTAAAGTAGGTGGTGCTAAAAACGTGTTCGGTTTTATAGAAAATCTGGCAGCGTTTTATCGCATTGATTGTTGTGAGTGCCGTTAAAAGGCTAATGCTCATCCGCGTTTTAAATTAATGTACCACCTACTAAACCCTAAACATATCTGATAGTGTTAACAAAAGGAAATGTGAGACAAAAACTCATTTGCTGAATCAACCATTCCATTTTAGCTTGCTTCTACAAGTCTTTGAGCTCAAATGCAATGCTGTAGGTAAATTTACTACATCAGAAAAGCCATACAAATGGAGATGATAATGTGTTGGAAACATCAAATAATGCACTATGGTAAAAGTGTTTTGAGTATTGTTCAAGGAAACATGCAGAAATAAGTCTTTATTAATCGATAATCTGCCCCTGTAATTGTGATTGCGTGAAGGAATAGAAGTTGTTGGTGTTTTACTTCCTCTAGTGTTCATTTCAGCTGAAACTGCAGTGAATTGTATGTATAAGTATGTTTTTGGAGTTTTGCAAAAATGTAGGTAGAGGCACTCCAATGTTGTAATATTTATAGTCATAGTAGTAGTAGTAGTAGTAGTAGAGATCAATATGCAGGATATTTTTTGGTAACACTATTTCGATGGTCCACTTCAGACATTCTGCTAACTATAAGTAACTTTGCAACTACATGTGAACTTACAGTCATTAGAGTAGACTATCTGCTTAATATCTACTAGCACTTTATTTTGATTCTCCCCAACAGACATTCTACTGACTACAAATAACTTTGCAACTGCATGTCAACTTATTCTACTAACCCGAACCCTAACACCTAACCCCAAACTAACAGTCTACTACAGTCTACTAAAACTCAAATGAGTGTTAGTTGACATGTAGTTGCAAAGTTACTTATAGTTAGTAGAATGTCTAAAGTGGACCATTAAAATAAAGTGTAACCTCTTTTTTTCTGTTTTATTTGTGTTAATTTTGTTTGTTTGTTTGTTTTTTGACTTAATTTAAAGTAAGAGTTCATCCAAATTCAGTTCTTGTCATCACTTGCTCATCTTTATGTCATTCTGAACCTATATGTTATAACAAACCCTTTATTATTCTGTGGAACACAAATTTATAGTCACCTCATTTGTCAAGCATCTAGTAAAATTCTCATACTGGGTGTTCTGGATTGTTTTTGGCCCCCTATCGGTAAACCTCTTTTAAACAGTGTGCTTCTCTCTGAGTTGAGAAGATCAATAATCCACCTGCTCGGAACAGTTTATCTCTGAAACTGCAAGTACACAGACAGGAAAGGATTCTCTAATCTTTTTCAACAATGTTTATGTCTGTAATTTTTTGGAGGGTAGAATATTTTCTCCAATTTCAGTTTAATGTGCAGAGATACCTTAAGTAAGGCATTCTCAAAGATTGATTTCCCTAGAGAGTGTAAACACTGTGGTTCTGTGGCACTTTCAACATTGCTCTGTTTGTTTGAGCAGCCAGGGACAGAAACATTTGTTCATCCAATGGTGTGAGATTGTGGTGTTTGTCCGAACAATGGAATACACTGCAAACCCGAATAAAACCTCAAAAAATTTGAGGTAATCAGTTACATCAAAAATGTTTAAGTTAATAAATTCAAAGTTTTGCTCTTAACTTGAAATATTTGAGTAAACTAATTCATACATTTAACTTGGCTAGCTAAACTAGCTGATTCAGTAAATGCTAACCTGCTAATTGGTAACACAATGCTTTGAAAGCATTAGCATAGCATAGCAAATACTGAATGAGTACAGCAATATAGAACACTTAACACTGTCTAATCTGTTCTCACACTAAGCTCATGCTCACTCTTCACCATGATGCTAAATTAAAAGAAACAAGTTCATAAAACTCAAAGCAATGAAACAGTTCAGATTACTTAAAATGTGTCAGTTTTGTGAACTCCAAAGAAAGTTCTAACTGTTCATAAAAGTAAATTTGATTGAACTAATTTGTTTAATTTAAGTTTACCCTACTCAAACCAATTAATTATTTTTAAGCATTAGGGTTTACAGTGAATAGAATAGAATAGAATACTTTTCATTCTCCAATTGCAAAAATACATTAAAACTTCTATCCCACTTCAAAAAAGACAATTTAATCACTTAAAAAGCAAAACCCTCTCATTCTGAACTTCTGCAAATCTCTAGTTTGTCCTTTCATGCTCAAGAAGAACTCAATTCAGTATTCACTGAACAGCACTATGAGAGGTGGCTTTTTGCACGTGGGCTCTGGATGTACCCAGTAGAGAAAACAGCGTGCAAGTGCTGAATTGAGTTCTCTTTCGCATCTTCTTGCACATGAATGGTTTAAAACCACATTAAATTGCGCACACAGGAACCGATAAGCAAAATCAAAATTTTTATTTTATAACAAGTATCCGATTCCTGGCCTTAAGTGTCCAGTTCCGGAATTGGAATTGATTATTGATTCTCAACCCTACACATAGGACTAGCGTGAAGTAGCTAGCATTATTTAAATCCTCATCACCACACTTTGGTTAATAGCAGCTTTTAGCCTTTTGTATTGGCAGCCTTATTTTGGCCAGTATTTCAGAGGCAGCCTTGACTTTTGTGCATTGAGCATTATGAATGGCTTAGGACATGCATTTCAGGATTTGTTTGAGAAACATAAGCCTATTATCTCCGCATATGAAAGACTTACAGAGGAAATGGTGCCTTGATGAAAACAATCAGGAGAATGCAATTTTTGTCAGTGTGTTTTTATTTCCCTCAATGTCAACATCAATTGAGCTAACAGTGCTAATTATGCAGATTACAGCAAAACAGCAATTTGGGGAGATTAGCATATTCACTTTGTATAGAAGTCTGTAGCTGTGAGGTTATATATTTGAGACTTTGTTTTTGAGTCAGACAGAGCTTTTTCAGTAATCTTAAGCCAACATTTTTTTCACTCAGACCTGATCTAAAATTAGATCTATATTCATCTAAATAACATACTTGAAAGTCGCAGATTTCAATGTCTCAGACATTTTGGCGCATCTTCATGCACACCTGCTCACCCACACAGATTTAATGCAGATTTTGCTTTGAAGCATGGTTAGTGTTCTCACAGGAGCCTTACTCTCCTTATAGGATATGTTGTTTTCGGATTTGGTTGAAGTTCTTTCACAGGGTTGCATGAAAACTGATGTTGCATGGAAGGAAGCCTTTGGTTTATGGTTTAACAGAAGGCGCTGAATTCCAGTGGAGTCAAAGGCTTTATGTTTGGAGGCGTTTGTGTGCCGAGTGTGCCGTCTCACCAGATTGAGCCTTGATGTAAGGTCTTGAGGTGCGTGGAGCATCTAGGCATCCTCTAATGATAGGATAGTGCATGGAAGTAAGTGAGAATCAATTGCCTCTTGACTTTTCAAGCTTGTATCAATCAGACACTCATGGGAAAATCAATAAGGTGTCAAATGGCACAGGGGTTCATTATTTATGTATTTTTATAATCAATGAACTGGAGGTGCATCTGTTTACAACCAAGGGCATTCAGATACTTAAATCAATTCAAATACATAAATTATACATAAATAAAATTAGGCCTAAATATTTTGGTTTTGTGTGAGTGTATAAAAAGGCAGGCTGTCTAAAAGCTTGCAGAAACTTTGAATAAGTGAAATTAGCAAGAAATGTGAGTAACACATACTTCAGAATTAAAGTGAAACATAGGATTTTGTTTAGAAGTGTTAGGGAATTGCTGTCAAGGGGGAAAAATAATACTTCAAATATATTCAGATTTCTGCCAAAAAAGCCTTGGCATATCTTAAAAACACTGACAAGTGCTGACACTGACATGAAAATATTTTGTGAAAAGTTTTCTAACTTCATTTTAATTACAAATAAGTGTGTCCACCACAAAAGTTTCAAATCTGAATAGATGAAACATTGACCGGGACCTCAGACCTTTCCAAGACTTGCAAGGGAAGTTGAACCCTAGTTCAATAGTCCACTTTTTTTCTTTTTTCTTTTTCTTTTTTTTTTTTTTTTACTTGAACCCAAGTGCAATTTGGTGCGAACAGTGCAAGATGATCACTAAGGCCCTCAGCTGCTATTTTCACTCATATGATTTCACACACATGTGAACACTCAACAGAAGTGGGAATAGGCTCTCTCAACTTAAAGAAACACTCACAACAACCACAACAAACAGACATTTTGCTTGACTGCACTTACTTAGTAAGCAGATGAAATTTTATTTTTCTGATATTATGTTCATTTTACTGACCAAATTCCCATTCTGTTCCAAGAGGAATACTGGGCCCGAGTAAAAATTCAGTTATAGTTGCTTTCATTTTAATAGCATCCATCTTTGAAGGATTTTAATGTTTGGCTCAGCTAGCCATGCAGATAGATAAAAATCTATGCATCTTAATGAGCTGCCCTTCTAACCTGCCACCATCTATCTCCAATGCTAATGTGCACTGGTTCACTCCGAAGGTCCATCTGCAAATGGCCTTTACTGATGGCAAAATGTATATAGCTTCAGCATGGGCAATGGGACTTCTGGGGTCCTTCTTCACTATAGCCAGAAACACCGGTATGAATCCCACTCGGAACCTGAGGGGTTACATTGGTGCCGTGACCCGGATGGGAGTGAGGTTTAGGGGGGTGAGTGTAATGGAGGTTTGATGCTGTGTTTTTTAGCGTCCTTGTTAACGCGTCTGCCTCCCATGCCAGGAACGCTGGTTCGAATCCCGCTCAGAGAGTTTACACATGCTCTTGCAAACTATTCTAACTCAAACTTTAAGAGAAAATACTTTTTAAATAAAGACTGGAAGAGTTGTTGGAAGCTTAGTGATGGTGACGTTGAAGTTATGTGACTGTAGTGTAGTTCATTTATAGCCTACATTTAGCTTTTTACTTCTGCCGATTGTATTTAGGCAGCAAAATTCTTTTAAAAAGATGTGTTCATTTGTTAATATTATTATAATGAACAAAACATGTAAGAATCATAAACTTTTTTGTTGGTCGCAGAGCTTATATTCTGCAATTATTCAAAAGCCAATGGAAAAATGCTATTGGGTTCTTGTTGAGGGAACCAGGGTGATGCTCGCTTCCAGGTTGGCCTACAAAAATACAGGATAGTTCCTGGGAACTAATTTCTCCCCCGGGCCATGTTCCTGGTTGCATTCGCACTGGGAATAGGAGCTGTTACAAACGCTAAAAATAAAAACCGCTGAATGGAGGATGCCGTGATCGGAGCTGTGTTTGTTGTGTGTCCTGGGTTTCATGATAACGAAGATGGAAAGTAAATGCATAATCTACGCGACTAAAAGAGCAAAAAGTGGGGCTAAGAGACAAAATCTCCTATGACAACTTTGAGTATTGCATATCATCGAGGCGGAGAAAGAGACTGTCCTCCTCCAAAACGGGTAGGTAGTTTTTTCAAGCACCTTAAAGTCATGAGCCCTCTAGCTGGCGTAAAAATAATGACAGTGTCGTGTTACATCTGTTGTCATGAAATGACGTATGACCGTCATTACCAATGTGTGGACTTTTTACACGGTCCCTTAAAGGTGCAATATGTAAGAATTTTGCAGTAAAATATCCAAAAACCACTAGGCCAGTGTTATATATTTTGTTCGCTTGAGTACTTACAATATCCCAAATGGTTGCAACTATTTGTAAATCGTTAGAAAATTTAAATTTCAACCAAGGCTCCGGGACATGTGAGGAGTCGCCTGTCAATTGCGTCATACCCTCGGTTTCCGGTTTTATTTTGTAGAAACCATGGAAACACCAAAGACGCTTTAATATTTACATGTTTTAATAGACAAGGGAACAACTGTTTTGATATATTTATAGACAAAAAAAACTAATTATTGTTATATAGCTCAACATGTTTAGTCTTATTGTTTAAATCTAATTTTCTTGATTATTTGCGAGTACCATGCTTTACCATGCCTCAGAGAAAAACACTATTTTGTGAAGTAGCTAACATAGCATAATCAGATGCAGCTTTATTTTTAGTAACAGTAATACAGCATTTTCTCGATCATACAATACGTTTTAAAATTAATTGCATGCTATTTATCAACACAAGCCATCCAGCATTTAATATGATATTCTAAAATCGATCTAGCTTACTGCAATGTGCAACAAGTGTCTCACAGCAGCTGCCGAGTGAACGCACAGAGTAACGTTATAACATAATTTTAACACACTCAAATGTATCTAATATGATAAACAGAGCTGCGTTACCTCCTACTCATGACCGGAAAAGCGGAAGGGGCGCCGGCGACTGTGGCATAATAAAAGTTCCGCTGCTGTCGAGGCGTGTGTTGCGCAATCACTCCAGCGGCCTCGTTCAGCTCCCACAACACTCGGTCCTGCTCTGCTTCATACTACAATAACGTTAATAATCGCATCCATGAACATGATTTCTTCCCGAGTCCTATCCCTATTCTTTTGCACCGTCCGTTGAGGTGAAGACCACATGTCCCAAGATTCCGCGCTCAAACTTGGTGTCATCAAGCTACGCCTTTGTTTTGAATAGACCTCTAGCGACCTCTAGCGGACAGAAAATTTTACATATTGCACCTATGCACCTTTTACATACTGCACCTATGGAATTAGGACAAATGGTGGTTCCATTTGTCCTAATTCCATTTAGCAAAACTATTTTTTTTTTTTAACAACTACCCCTACCAATTTATAGTGCATATACATTTCATGAGCACACACTTTCCCTGGGATCGAACCCATGATCGCATGATTGCATATTGTTGCATATTGCAATGCTCTACCAATTGAGCTATGCGAAACCCAAAATATGAGGCAGATAAAAGGGTACAATGCATTAAAATGAAAGTGTCCTGTTGCCGATAGGGGCGCAACTTTAGTAAACGCCGTCGTATTTCATGAAGTGACAAACAACCTATATGGGTGTATTGGTTGGAGGACATGTTGACTCTGAAGTAGGAGCTAAATTAGTTCCCCCAAAAGGAGTTCCTAGAACTAAAATCGTTCCTAGTTCCTGCAGTGCGAACACAGCAAAATCCGGTTACTTCAGCCAATAGTTCTAGGAACTATGAAAAGGTTCCTCTGGTGCAAAAGCCCCTGTTGTTACTCTTGACCATATGCAAGAGAATTACAATTTATAGATGTTTGAATAAAGATCGAAACATTTCATTATCATAATTAATACAAGTTAATATGATTCATGATTAGTCATTTTAATAATTATTACAAAGCGTCTTTGATGACTTCAAATGGTTTTAGCATTTCTTTGGGGTTCCAAAAATTAAAGCTGGATTTGGCATTGTTCTCATACTCAGTGGCTGATGTAAACCCACATTCTCTAATCCTCTAGTTATAAATATTATATATTTACCCAAAACCATGAGTTTTTGATTAACTACTTTGTGCTGCATGGGCAGCTTTTTGCAGCTTGAAACCAAATAGGAAAAGGCATATCGAGTGGAATCTTCTTGTGCTCTCTCTGTGACTTTATTAAGCAACTACTTGAGAGAGCATGTGTACATGTGTGTAGAAGAACATAGCGTTTGATACGGCAAGGTGATTTTAGAGCCTCTAGTGCAATCTTGCTGCATTGTAAGTAGGTATCAGCACACTTCTCATTGGAATGCAGAGTGCAATCAAGTATCACTCTACACAAAATGACCTCACTGACTATAGTGCTCTTACATAAGGATAAGGTGATAATGTGCATGTGTTATAATTCCTATATAACTAAATTGGGCATACAGCATTTTTAGGCAAGTTTTAATTATGCATGCTCTTTTAAAGGACTCGATTTTATAAACTAGAATTATAATTAGCAAGCTACAGTGGAGGGTGGATGACTTTTTTTTTTTTTTTTTAAATAATAGCATTCTTCTAGTAACAATAACCATTGGTGAGAGATTTTAACAAGGCCAAATTTAAGAGTATCTTCCTCATTATTGAAAAACTTGACAAGTGGAATGAAAAGAATATAATGAAAATTCATAATTACGTCTCTACAATTTTTTTTTTTTTTTTTTCTCAATCTTTTTCTAATCAAGTACAATCAGGGGCCTCATCTTGTTTGATTATTTTCTCTTTTTATTTAGAAATTGATAGTTGAATACATAAATATTATCATCATTAAACATCATTCAACAAATGAATGATGATTTTGCGCTAAGTTTGCTATCAGTGCAAAAACAGCTTTACACTTTAACACTTGAGGTAAAGACTCAAAAATATTTTAAAACATAATTCTAATTGGATTAACCAAAATATAAAGCTATGACAAAACTGCTTATGTACACACCCTTGTGACTTTATGATTCACATTAGTTGCATTATAAAGTGTTACCTTCTATTTTAATGCGAAAAACTGTGATGTTGCTTGGCAACAACTGTGTTTAACAAAACCCCTTATTAACAAGTTCCTTCTTGTCTTGACTTGTTCAGGACATGTTCCATTCTGTATTTTAATGTTTATTCATCATTCTAACATGCAAATAACTTAAACCCACTGATAGCTGCAGAAATAAATATTCTTCTATAGCAAAATATCTTCTGGTTGACACATTTCTATCACTTCACAGTACATATACACAGCTTCTAGTATGTGTTGTCATTTGTTATTGTATTTCATACTACAGTATATACATCAACACATAACATAATGTTTGCGGTAGTGTTTCTCAACTTTAGCCAGTACCATTTTCTAAGAAAAACTTTAAAATTCCCCTCTGGTATCGTGATGCCATTTTAACTTATTTTTTTATTTATTTTTTAATATGATGTTTTTTTTAATGAGATTATACCACCAGCAGGCAGGCATTCCCATATCATTAAATGCAAAATGAAAAAAAAAAAAAAAAAGTTCCAACTATTCCTTGAATGTTTTGCACTCGTCCACTTCAATTTCAGGGGAATTTACCCTTGAGGTTAATTCTGATTGGTTGGTCATAGTGATGTAACATGCTATCTTACTGAAAGTTGTTATTACAACTGACTAACCTCAGATGAAAACTTGTTAAAGCAAAAATGTTTGAACAAAATGAGACTTTGAGCCATTAAAGAGCTGTGTGAGGGATGAAGTGTCAAGGGTTTACAGAATGCCAGGGGCAAGTGTTGCACTAAGACCTACTTCGAAATAAATAACCTCAAAAGAGATGCCACTGAAACTCCATCTTTGAAAATTGTATGAGTTTAAAGCTTGATAACATTCTAAGAGAGTCCTAAAATTTCTCTAAAAACATGATCACATTGATATGTCCCACCCAAACCTCCTTTTTCAAAAGGAAACACATCAACACTGGAAAGAAATCTGCACTCACTAAGAGCAACTTGTAGTGTGTTCTGGGTTACAATGAGATAACAAAGCTACGATTCCAAACACGGAAGCCAGTTCAGTAACTTGGCAGATGATGCAACACGGACTTATCGAAGTTCAGCCTTCAAGGCTTTCAGAGAAAGGGGAGACAAGACCAGCACTTTGACAGTAAGCCTTTAAACTCAAAGTTTCACTTGACGTGTAATGTTTTAAAAAGTAAAGAAGCAAAAATGACAATTTGAGGACTCTTTAGACAACATTAATTGTTGATTGATCCACAAGTTTCTGTAGATGAATCATTTATGAATATTATGTTAGATTAGTCTGTATAGGCATTAAATTTAAGCCTGAACAAAATCTAAGAATCTGACCTGGGGTTAATGACAATGTCAAATAATTTAAAGGGTTAGTTCACCCAAAAATTAAAATTCTCTCAATAATTACTCATCCTCATATCCTTCCAGACGTGTAAGACTTTCATTCTTCTTCGGAAAACAAATTAATATCTTTTTGATGAGAGCTTAGAATCAGGTTCAGTTCAGATTTTGTTATGTTCGCTGATCAATGTTTATATGTGAATAAAAGCCTAAATTAAATCTGCTCATCATATAAAGCGATCGAGTGGCATCTGGCGTAAAACGTGCCAAATCGGCTGTGCGGATCACTCTACTGACAAGAAAGGGAGCAAGCCAAAAGAGAGAGAGAGAATATAAAGCGATCAAGTATCTTCACAAAATTTGGACTAAACCACTCAATTCATATGGATTAGTTTTACGATTTATGAACTTTTTGAAGCTTCAAAGTGTCAGTTGCGTAGCTGTCAATGGAGGGAAAGAAAGCTCTCAAATTTCATCAAAAAGATCTTCATTTGTTTTTCAAAGATGAATGAAAGTCTTACGGGTTTGAAACAACATGAGAGTGAGTAATTAATGACAAAATTTTCATTTTGGGATGAACTAACCCTTGGTGAACTCAACCTGAACTTAAAATTATTCCTTATTTCTTCAACAAGACACACAGATTCTCATAGCTCTGACTAAAATATGAAGGACCATGTACACACTGGAAAAAAAGTAACATCTACATTAACTGCTTTTATTCAAGTCAAAAAATATATTTCAGTAACATTATCCAACTAAATACATTGATTTAAACCAACAAAACTATTTTTTATCCGCTAAATCAGGTAGAAATAGTTCAATTGCAAGTTACCACTTTTTACAGTGCATGCGTCAAAAAGTTACTGATGTAAACTCAAACCTAGCCTTAAACCGGACGGCTTGTTGGGTCTGTCAGGCACAGGTTGGATCACAGACCTCTAGATGTTAGAAACAGGCATGCTTAAACTCATTTCTATGTGATGGGCATGTAGAGTGGATATCTTTCTTGACAGCTTCTGAGTCAGCACAACCTCCGAATGAGAGAAAGAGCAAGGGAGTGTGATGTGAAGACAAGAGACAAAAGATAAAGAATTAGTGCTGACTTACGGCAAATCTGCAGGAAAATGACATCCACCACAGGATATCAACTGCCAGTGCAATTCTAATCCAGTAGAGATACGAGTCAGACTATGAATGGGAATGGAACAAGCTGTTATTTCATATCTGTTTGGCTTCGGATATTGCTGAGATGCATGTGTAAGTAATTGATTTGTATGCTTGGAGTGGGCCAAGTGGTTCCTTTTAGAGTACAGCATTACAGCCAAGTTCAGGATGTAGTGCACATGATGCCAAAGGATTACGCACTGATTTGCCTTGCTTCTTAGTCTGCGTTTTTTTCTTATTGTCATGACAGGCATAAGAAAATTGCAGCTTCTAAGGTCCTTTTGGCTGGGTCTTGTATTTCTGCGTGCATATTTGTATGTATGCATTTTCAGCTCATAATTTATGCAGCAGAATTAAGCTGCAGTCACACTAGTCTTTGAGCACATGAAATTTCTATGGACACTGTAACGGTCGTGATATCACATCATATGACATCACACTCTGCGGTGTCTTTTTATAAACATGAATTCAACATATAACAAACAGTAATACATTCAAATTGTACAAATATACTTGACTTTACTGCAAAATATGCATTCTTTTAATTCAGCCAAGAGGTCACGGCGTGACGTATCAATCTTCTACTGGTCAAAAGTTTTCACGTGATTCGAATTCGTAGATCAGAGTTCACCAACCTTGAACTTTGGAACACAGTCGTTTATTCAAGTTATTTTAATTTATCACATGTATTACAATTGTATTTCTACAGTGAAAAACAAAGGGTGAGTAGATGATGACAGAATTTTAATTTATATCTTTGTACTATCCCTTTAAAACAGTCAAGGAGAGCGCTAGGTGCTCTTTCACAATGCTGACAGTGAATGAGTGCATCATTAGAGAGGTTGGAGCTCAGAGAAATGAAGAAAAAAAAAATATGAGTTGGATCAGCATGTGGCATTAAGAACCTACGTTCTGATTAACTGACGAGAGAGCAAAGCGTGTTGCTGTTGATTTGACACAGTTGTTAACCCTTACAAACTTCTGACCCCTCTCAGTGTCACCACATTTAACATCACATTGATAAGGCCCCGTGCTGTTTATTTGTATCATAAACCCCCATGTAACCAGCAGAGGCCATAATCCTTCCCTCTCATTCATACTGTTTTTAGCTTATGTCAAACTCCAGGATACAGCATAAGCGGATTGTAAAAGGAGGAAACGCACTTAAAGGAATAGGTTACTCTCCCCAAAAAATAAATAAAAAATAATCATATCATTCCCAACTGTTCTTTCTTTCATGGAACACAAAAGGTGTTCAAGCTATCAAGCTCCGATATGACAAAAAATGTAATAATAATAAAATGTAGTAATATAATAAAAGTAGTCCATACTACTCTTGAACTATATTTCAGGTTTACTAAATCCATTCGAGAGCTATGTGTGAGCTATTTACTGAAAATTTTAACATCTGCTCTAGTTCCCAGTGGCACCTTCATAAGAATGATGAGAGAAATAACGATTCATGAATGATTCATTATTTAGAGTCTGATCTTTTCAATAAATCTGTTGATGTGCTTTTCCCAAAAGCATCGTTAACCAACTATGGTCGCAAGTTTATTTGTTAGCAGCATTCAACAATTTAGTGTTTTCCGAAACCATAGATCAAACGAGCATTCTCAAACAGCATGCAGAGATTGGAAAAGGAAACTGCAAATGATTCAAACATTTGTAAATAAAGCAAAATGATATAGAACAAAAAGAGTGAAGTCCTCAGATGCCGTATTCACTATTTACAGCAATAATCTGACATTAATTTGATCTTGCAGCAAATTGCAAACATCTATAACAGTTCTATAGGCATATTGTTAAACCAACATGGATTGAACAACAGATGTGCAAAGAAGTTACAGTTTTGGGAAAGTCGTGACTAGCTAACAATTTCTCCAATGATGCATTGTTCTATGGTAGTTAAAGGGTTAGTTTACCTAAAAATGAAAATTCTGTCATTAATTACTCACCCTCATGTCGTTCCAAACCCGTAAGACTTCCGTTCATCTTCGGAACACAAATGAAGATGTTTTAGATAAAATCTGAGAGCTTTCTGTCCCTCCATAGATAGCTACGCAACTACCACTTTGACGCTTCAAAAAGTTCATAAAGAGATCATAAAACTAATCCATATGAATTGAACAGTTTAGTCCAAATTTTACGAAGAGACATGATCTCTTTATATGATGAACAGACTGAATTTAGGTTTTTATTCATATATACATTATAATATGTAATACGTAATATACTACTATATGGCAGCGGTTATTTGCACTAAATGCAAATAGCAATAGATGCTATTTACACTAAATGAAGATAGCATATTTTCTTAGCGATAGATGCTATTTACACTAAGTGCTAATAGCTGTAGATGCTATTTACACTAAGTAAAAATAGCAAAATATTCTATGTACACTCAGTGAGAATAGCAGCATTTTCCTAGCGATATGCTATTTACCCTAGGTGAAAATAGCGATAGATTCTATTTACACCATGTAAAAGTGTCAGTTCTTTGCAATAACAGTAAAAAGTAACTAGATGCTATCTATACTCTATACTATTTATACTATCTATACTATACTATTTTCACCTCAGTATTTTTGTACATTAACAGGATGCAATAATATCATAGAGTGTAAATGATTATATTTATTAAAATTATTAAATGGTTGCTGCCTTATTGGGAGAATAAAAACCCTCCCTACACCTTACCCTAACCCTACCCAATAAACAATTTTAATATTATTAAACACTCGTTCACAGTTTATTTCCACTTTTAGAACATTATTTTCATTTTTATTGAAAATAAATGCAAGCTCGACAAAAGGAGGATTCGAACCTGCATCGACCGTGTTAAAAGCCAGGTCTGCGAGTCTTACTCACTGTTGTTGTGCTACTGAAGACAATAAAATCTGTGTGTCATTTTTAATACTGTCCCAACCAGACATTGGTGAGCGGAGCTAGTGTAAATAGCATGTACATCACATGATTAAACCATGTAAATCCAATAAATTTTTTTAAGAGTATGATCTTTATAATAAATAATCTTTTTACTTTGTATGAATGTTTTTGTCTATTTTTGACCATAAATATATTTTAAACATTAATATAAATGTTGATCCAAAGTGTGTGTGTATACTGTACATATTACAGTGTCTGTTAGAAATTGGTTAGAAGTGACGTGAGCATAAGTAAATGATTTTATTTTATTTTTTATAAACTAAACCTTTAATAAGCTGTGAAGTAATGCACCATCAAAGAATGCCTGTAGGTGCCGAACACAGCAGAAGACAATTTTCACATCATCCACTGCTGCCTGTAGAAACCAGGGTATGGTCAAAACAAGATGGAGCTTGGGGCTTATCACCTCACCTCACACCACACATACATGCTCAGCAGTGTGGAGCCGCTTGGTGAGAGCCTGAGCGCTTTTGTCGAGACAGGTCACCAGAACTGAATGCCGAGTGCCACTCCTAACTGTCCCGTGCTTTGATACCTCTTCTTATGGAGAGCTTATCTTCACCCTACTTTTTATCCACTGCTGAAGCTCTGAATGAAAAAAGGGAGAGTTTCAAGGAGAAAGGCATCAAAGTTTGACAAAGTCAGAACTTCTTGGATTGGCGGTTAAAATTCAGAGCAAGTAGGCTTGTGCTGTACACTTGAGAGCACAGATTATTCCGGCTGAAATATGGAAGCCCAAAATTGGGGACTGCCGAGAATGACTGCAGACTTTGCATGTGACACGAGCAACATAAATCATAACAGGCGTCTGTTTATTTGCCACCACTCTTGTCTTCTAGAATCTCATTTTGGTTTGGGATTTGGGGAAGAGTTCCATGACAAATTGCTTTCTTTTTTCTTGAGTCAGTTTAAAGACTTCAGGTTGGCTGTACTACAACCCTGTTATTTGGCAAAACAAACAGAACACAATTTCAAAGTTATATTTATAAATTATATTTATATTTATGCAGACCACGCATTCAGTTGCACGCATGATTCGCTGCCTACCCAAAGATTCACATCCCAAAGTTTTAGGGATTTCAGTCCCATTTTTCCCATTCAGGAGCTGCTCTTTCATAACCACAAATAGCTGCCTAGGGGTGTTACCAAAATGGCCATTGAGTGAACTGACTTGGTTCTTAAGTGATACTGGTTATATAAGAGCGATGTTAGGGCTTGCTCATGCCACAAAGACTTGGCTAGGATTCACAGCCATTTACATCAACTCAGTTCATCAGTTCTAGGTGATCTGGATCACTTTTGAGCTGACACATCAGTACAGAGGCAAGCAAGTGTAACCGATCACACTGGATAACTCCCAGCTCAGTGACATTAAGCTGACCTTCCATGAAAGACCACAGACTTGGCTTTCACCCCAGAGCCTTCGCTCATTTTTCTTTTTCAAACGTTTGCCTCTGGTCATTTAGCAAGTGTGGAAGTGAACAGGTCAATGGCAAGGGGACAGGAAAGTATGTTGGGGGTCTCTTTTATTCACTTGGCAACAATCTTGATAGTTGTTCAAAGTTTTGCTTATTTTTAAAATTAATTTGAAGTGCAGAATAAGTCTGATTTATGGCATTGTGCTTGAAATCAGACTGAAGCAGAACTTGTGAACAAAATGCCCTTTCTGACATACATGACAGATTTGTAAAAAAAAAAAAAAAAAAAAAAACCTGTGACAGAAAGAGTCTAACATTAATTTTATCCTATCTGTTTTCCTTCCTTGACTTAGTCTTTCTTTTTTTTGCTGTCATTCCATAGGGATTTAATGTCATGAATCATGGAATAAATAACCACCAACCAAAGAGAAATAAATACGCTTCTCTCTGACTGAAACTTTAATCCAAGTAGCTAAATTAGCTCTATTTTGTGCTGGGTACGAATAAATGACATGCCAGATCCTCAGGCTGTAAGGCAGGATCAGTTTGCATTTAAAATGTTGTATTAAGTTGTCAAGGTTTAGGGGCAACAAATGCTTTTATGCATTTCATATGGACCTGGAAAACAGCATTTTGTTTCTAACTCAGACGCAATAGAGATAAGAAACCTAGGTGTGGATTATCATCACAGATTGGGATAGAAAATCTTTTTGTGTTAATATGAGAAAATGTAATTCCAGGTATTACACCCAAATCCTAGTATACTAAGAGGAAACAGTATGGGATAAAAGTGGTCAAATCAAATATGTGCAAATAGGAAAATACATCCATGCATTCTTCCTGGGTGGGGCTTAGGCATTTTAGCTTTAGTTTTTAGCTTTATCTTTTTTTTTTCTTTTCTTTTTTTTTTTTTTTTTTTTTTGGACAGAACGTTTTAAAGAAATAGAAATAGTGCGTCATTGTTTGATCACCTTCATGACATTGGACTTTTTTGTTTCAGTTTTTCTTGAAGAATATGCAAGCTACTGCAAGCTGTCATGCTCCAAAATGACCTAAAAGCTCCATAAAGTACAGAGTGTCATAAAATGATTCATATGACTCACAAGCTTTATACCAACTATTACAGCTCTTCTTGGCGCCTTCATGAGTATCGAGAATTAATGATGTCTAATTCTTGAACAAATCCTTCTTTTGAATCAAGTATTTCAAAGAATCAGTTGATCAGTTGAATGATTCGTTCATGAATTGGACTGGTTCTCAAGTTCAATTTGAGATTCAACAATAATTCAATGAGCCAGTCAAAGAGGATCATTGAAATCAATGACTGAAATTTAATTCTGCTTCTTGAACAAAGTTATCGTATGTCTTCAGAAGACTTGTAATATATCCTATTGAGTGAAACAGACAACTTGTATGATTATTTTTATTATTTTGGGGTTTGATAATTATATTATATGTAAAAAATGAGACAAGGATATTCTTTAAAAAAATCTTTTGTCTTCCATGGAAGAAAAAAAGGGTAAGTATGTGATGACAGAATTAAAATTTTGCAATTAACTATTCTCTATTAGCCAGGATTGCTCATCCAGATAGGATTAAACGGCTTTAGTCTGGTTGATGGACCAAATGTTGACCGAGCCGAGTCCAGTCTTTGGCAGGCTGCAAAGAGGAGGACCGTGGCTAATGAGTGAAGGAAACAGGTCTTCAAGAGCTGGCAGCCTGACAGCTTCTTTGATCTACCCATTTGCACTCACTTGTGACCACTTGATGGCTCTCTCCTGCCCACTGAGCCAAAGCCAGGTACCCAAGGGTCTATCACAGACTTCAAGTTGAAGGGTCTGCACCATCACTCATGAGTAAGCACTTCAGGGCAGGATTAGTTGAAGAGATCAAGAGGTCTTCATGTGTTCGGCCCATTGGAGCTCCTCTATAGCTCACAATAAATGTGGGTCAGGACGTGGACGACCGAGGGCCCCCTTTGGAGATGCGCTTGGCTTGCCTTGAGTGGTGATGAAGCGGGCTGCGAGTCATCCATCTCCCCCGCCTTTACTGCTTTAGTATTGAGCAGGACTCAATCAGACGGCTGATGAATGTCATCCGCCTGCTGGAGAAGCAATAAAAAAACAAACAAACGGACGGGAGAAGCAGAATTAATGGCGGCAGCAGAGCAGGGAGGCTACCTCACGCTCTTACTCTGATTAAACAGAGACCATCACAGGGGAAGGGGCCATTAGAGATTGATTGTATTGACTTTATTGCTTTTGCTGGAAAAAGACATGGTGGCAACCATTTCCCCCCTATCACGCTCTTTTACGTCTATGCCCTGGGCCGAGGGGAGTCACTTTTCCATTTGCCAGGTGATTCTGTCAGAAACAATGAGCGAGACCCCAAAGAACTTCCAGCTCTCTGTGTCGACAAGGATGGGTCCTCAGGCCAGGTCGTGAAAAAGCTTTCAAAGTGAAATGCTTTAAAATAATGCTTTAACAAGGCCTTTGTGGTGCTAAGGAGCAAACAAAAACTCCCGGGACAGCAGAGGTAAAAAGAAAGACGATCATTTCTGGGTAATAGCATGACTACTGCAAAAGCAAGAGAGGAATACTGGAATGTGGTCATCATACTCAATTATTGTTCACTGCAGACTTTACATAAGGTATAACAATAACAATCCTGACATCTGAATAGCAGACAGTCCAATGGGATAGGCAATTCAAATACTCAGTATTCATGAAATGCTGGGTGAACATTACTAGTATGGCCTACTGCATGTGAAATTCTGAAGTGGACACTTTGCTGTCCCATGAGGTCACAGGAGCTGAGGAGGCGTCAGATTCAAAAAGCTGAAAAAATAAAAAGGCAAAGAACTGTGAACTGCAGGGTTCTTTTCAAGTGCAAGTGCTATATCCTGGTGATTATTATTTAAAGCTGCACTATGTAACTTTTGTCCACCTACCGGTTGAAGCATAAAACTACAAGTAAAGGTGATGATACACGGGGCAACTTTTTGAGCAATGTTGCTGGGGCAATTTTGCCAAGCAATGTTTCTTGGGCACTTTCCCATTGAGAATAGGCAACAAATTCTGATCTAAAGTATCACGATATAAATTTGTTGCCTATTCTCAATGGGAAAGTGCCCAAGCAACATCGCTGGGCAAAATTGCCTGGCAACATTGCTCAAAAAGTTGCCCCGTGTATCATCACCTCAAGTTGCGGGGAAAAGTTGTTGTTACTTTGGCTCTTATATTCTGAATTTGTGGATGAATTTGATGGCTTGAGGTGCACCACTGAGCCCATGATTAGGGATGATCACCTTAAGTGCAGTTGTCACTAACAACACCAAAACTCTCCCAATAACAAAAAACGAATTTCCGAAAAATATATCTTATGAGCAGGTAGGTAAAATAATGTCATTGTTACTTTAACTTGTTTAAATAAGTTTGGCACCGTTAGACATAGCGATTCGTATCAGATAAGGTGCAACAGTTGAAACTGTAACTCGGCAAGGCTATTTATTGCAAACAGACCAAAGTAGTAACTGGTTTAGAGATTGGCATTGTTACCAACATAAACATTGTTTTGTGAACCTAGTCAGCGCACAGTAGTGTGATGCTATGCAAACTATGTTGTTTCCTGGGTTGTAATCTGTCCCCAACTACTCTAAAATATAAATTAAATAATTATTATAGGCTTACCGTAGTGATTTAGGGTAATGCAAAAACACAGTTTGGAAGATGGTTTTATGATGTACTCGCTAACTGTTAATTTCTAACAAAAAAGCTTTAGCTTTAAATGTTACTGTATATTAACAAATAATCTACAGAATAAATTACTTTCTTGGCTGCTGTTAGTACATCGCCGGTCAAAAGCCAATGCCAGCATGGTGGATTTGGTGTGTCCGGAAGTGTATTTAAACTACATACCTGCATGAAGTATGACTGAAGGAAGTTACACTTAAAGTACACTTAAAGTGCATACTTGGTTTGATGAAAAAATTACACACTTCATCTTTAGCAAATGAAATACAAGTAGTTTCTAATAGAAAACCATACATTAAAGTCATACTGTTTTGCTTTTGGTTTTGCTTTAATTGTGGCTCGTGCAAAATACGTTGAAATCACACATAGACAGTGAACACACATGATAGGCAATCTCAATACGATGTATTTTGGGGATAAACACTGGCTTTCATGCATTTGCACATAATTATAGTTCTGAGTGTATGATTACAATTATGGATGTGACGAAGTACTTGGTTTGGCATTTACTGATAGAGCTTGGCAGTTTCTCTGAGAGGAAGAGGGAATACCCACAAATTATTTACCTGGAAATAGGAAGGCCTAAAATAATTTCCTGCACTAAAATAGATATAAAAAGATAGAAAATAGCTTTCTTATGTCTGTCTGCCTGAAACTTGTCCATAGAAAACAAAACAAAAAAGAGAATGCAATAAAAAAAGAAAAAAGTCATCATTTTTGTGAGTTTCAGAAAATGGTATAGCTTTGAGATACTGAAAAAGAAATCTCAGTTGTAACAGTTCTTATTCTTGCTAGTCACATTTTCTCACAATAACAGAGCTGTCAGAGCATCATTCTACTTGGCACAAGATGTTTTTGTGGCTCAGTGCTCTAAACAACATACAACTACATATTTTGCATTGACTTTTCACTCTAGAGCTAATAACAAAAATTTTTATAACCTATAAGGAAACTGTCGACTAACGTAACCAACCGAATGTGTTGCATCAGATATTGTTGATAAAAAATTCAGCACAATACAGAAGCAAGTGAGGCAGATTACAGTGATCGCAGAGTGAGTGATTGCCGCACCGTAACTACTTGACTGTGCAGTACAAAATGCCTCAAAACTGCTGGCATTTACCATTCCTACGTGAGGGAGAGAAAATGATTTTGCTTGCACATTGGAACATTAATAAAGTTTTCCCGTCGCTATCTTTCCTGCCCAGTGAAAATAAGAACAAAAACTTTCTGCAGTGCAGTTCTTCAATAAGACAATCATGCAGGGCTCATCGCATAATAATAAGCCAGACTTCTTTATTGAGCTTTTTTTATGCTTTGAATCTAAGCAAGTGATATCTTTCATCTCACTGTGGCCCAAAGCAATGCATACATAACTCAGCAACTGGGACAATTTCAAATGCTTCAATGACATTTGCTTCATGATATTGGTTTGAGATGGACAGGCTCCTCTATTCCCACAGAGACCGTGTCCCACTGCCACCACAATCTAACCATTTGATCTGGTGAAATGCCTTCAAAATCAGCCATGGATATGGCAGAGATACAGGGCTTGACCTGACGCGGCAGTACATCTTTACACAGAATTTGGAAGCACAGAGCTGCCTTAGTACCCCACTGAGTACAGGTACATGCACATAGTGGAATCAAAATGGCTTTTCCTGAAAGATACTGATATCTGCAGCATACAGGCAACATGCTTGTTCCATGTCTGTTGTATGACAGAAAATGTTCAATTTCACAGATTGCTGTCCTAGTCCTTATAACATCATCCTAGGCTTACTTGAAAACATGCCTCTATCTATATATTTTTTGCAAAACTCCAATAAACGCACCTATAGGCTTACATACTGTACATTTCACTGCGGTTTCCAGCTGAAATCAACACTAGTGGCAGTAAAACACCAACAAATTTTATTCCTTTTCACACAAATTATGATTACAGAGGCAGGTTATTGATTAATAAACACTTCGTGCAGTAACTTATATGTTATGACTAAACACATTTTGACATTTGCATCACATAAACATCTCCATTTGTGTGGCTTTTCTGACATCGTCAACTTGTTCTGTAACTCACCTGGTACAGCAGTCTATGTGCGAAATTGGTACAAGGAAACATGAGTCATGTTAAAAGAGACTTGTAGAACCAAGCTAAAATGTCATGGAAGCCTCAGCAAATGATATTTTATCTCACGTTTGCTTCTGTTAAGGAACTATCGGTTAGGTGTAGTGTAGAATTTAGTGTAGGTAGTTATTTTCAGAGCATTGACCTTTTAGCAGCACTCACGGGAAACTAATTTAATTTCCAAACTGCTGCAACAAGTAAAACGTGATAAAATGTTGCCAGATTTACATTCCCCTGATTTGGATAGAACTAAACGTGCTTGTAGCTCCACTCACTAGACATTTCACTTTTGAAAGTGTCACAAAGCATGCAAGAAGCAACATAATATCATTTTGCAGAAATGTTGCCACAGGCACGTTTTCCAGTGAGCCTGCATTGTATGATATTGTACGCTATAATCAATAGTTACCCTTGCACTGTCAGCTGTGGTGAAGCATAATCACAGGATAAATCTTGACTGAAAACTATCAAGTTATCTGATTGCGCATAATATACAGTTTGGTTGCAACCAAAATATTTTGATCTGAGTATGATACCGTGCCCTGGTTTAGATATTTAACCAATAACTAAATGCAAATCGGCATTATTTTAGTACCATTCGTATGCTATTGTAGTTTTTGTTAATATTTTGAATTAGATTTTATTTTTATATTTTCTGTTTTCATTTATTTTCTTCATCAAAGTTTAAGTAATTTTGTTGTGTTTTTGTAATTTGTTTTTTTTTTTTTTTTCATTTGTTAACGTTAGTTAACTTGTTACATATTCCCTGTGTTTGGACTTTTATGTTGTAATGCTAGTTTCTTGTTTCCATGTTTGTAGTTTTGTAGTTTTGCCCTGTGATTGTCTCTCCCTGGCATATCTTGTTATCCCGTTACCTCGTTCAGCTTGTTACCTCCTGTGTATAAATAGCCCTTGTGTATCACTTGTTCTCTGTCAGCTGCTGAATGTAGATGCTTGGGTTTCTGCTCTTTGTGTTTCCTTGTTTTGGTTTTGTTTTCAACAAAGTACACATAAGGAGCTTGTCTCTTGTTTTGCAAAAATCTAAATATTATAGATTATCAATATCATGCATCATAATTGAGTAAGAAAATAAAAACAACAATTGACACTTGAATGAACACACACAAATAGAATATGAATATTTGACACAGAAAGCCGAACAGTGGACCCGATTTCACCATATGTAACGTTCCTGGATCAACATGTTTGTTGATCCTGGGACAACATCCCAATCAATTAATCAGATCTGAGGGACAAGTATACAGTTTATGTCAAGTTTAGGCTTACAGTCAGGGTTAGGTGCTTCTACATCACTGTTATTCAGCTATCATTTCCCTCTGATTTTAGGGATAAGCTATAGGTAGTTTTAGATTAGGGGTAGGAATAGGGTTAGGGCTAAATTTTCAGACAGGAATGTTGGTCCAGGATCAAATATATACGTTGATCCAGGAACATGTTGTACTTTGCAAAATCACGGTGACCAAAGCGCAGGGGCGCCTGCAGGATTTTATCTCCGGGTACACACAGAACTAGCAGACAACTTTTTGTTGTCCGCAAAAAGCGATTAAATCAATTATTGCATTGGTGGGAACGATATAATGCTGTACAAACAGACTGATCGACTGTCTCTTTCCTGCTCACGCACTTAGAAAATCTGATGCACATTGCATAACTGCACTCGGTGCTCATGTAGATAGATGCTTCGTGAATTTATTTATTTATTTATTTTTTTACGTTATCTCTGAGCAGCTTTGTTCCGAAATGTGCGTTGTTTTTAGAGAAACATGTAATTAACGAAAAACGAAGCCTCACTTTCTTTCCAGTCACGTGGATGCTTCGCTTTGCGCGTTGGAATGTTTGAACCCAGACCACTACTCTACGGGTATATGGAAGTTCAGTTCAAGTCCATTTACTAGCATTTTAAATATATAAGCCTGTAGACTATATTACATTATCATATGTTCTGTCATATAAATAGTATAAAAACAATAAAATAACAGCACAATTTACTTGCCTCAAACAACTCAGTAGGTATTATTAGTATTATTATAATTATTGTTTTTGTTGTTACATTTAATTTATTGCCACACTTTAATATCAGAAAACTAAACACATTTAGCGTTGTCAGGATTTTATCATTCATGTATGCAGGTCATGTTAACTATACCATCACTGAACTGTGCTGAATAGCAGCAAATCATTGTCAAGAACTAAAATGTGAAAACTGCTATTGTACCTGTTGGAATTTTGGGTAAGTTTTTAGAGAAACCTTACTGGATGTTTGAATTCTTGAATTTACATTTTATAATGCACAAAAGTTGTATTGTTAAAACTATGTTTGGACAACAATTAGTGGACAAGCGCTGCCAAGCTTAATGTCGAGCCCTGCAAAGATGTCACGATTGGTTACAAGTTGCAGTCACTTAAAGCCAGCACATGCAAGAAGAGATCTGCATATTGATCAATAGCTAGGCCTTCCAAAGAGCAGAACGATTTGAATAAACAGCAAAGGTTTCATCTGAAGACACCCATCAAGGTGGGTCAATAGCTCCTCAGGGAGTGGAGCCGCCGTCAGGTCTCCTGACAGCCAGGGATCGGGAGAACGACCTGCATGACGAATGAAAGGGAGAAATGTGGGCTAGCAGGAGTGAGATACAGATCCGTAGACACGTATCTGTTCTTGTGCAAGCGAAAACGAGACACCACATGCTGCACAAAAGCCCAAGTATCAGCCATTTGAAAAAGCAGTGAGATGGCAAATAACAGAAGGGGGATATTTAGATATTAAGATATTTAGATTGGGAGGTACGATTCATCAGCAGTTATGCCAACAAAGCTCCATTGTTGTTCCACTGGAAATTAATCACAATAGATTAAATCACAAAGGGGATGGTATGACTTCTAACCATTTCTCAGTATAATATACTGTAGTATAAAATATAACAGGCGGATACAGTTACAATAATTTATTCCAAAATTTCAAAATCTTCCACTTTGATGTGAAATATGATAGATAATAGACACAAAGCAAAAAATATTACTTACATAAATCCCTAAATTAAGGTAAAGGTGCTCAGATTTAAAATTATTTTTGTAGTTTATCAAAGAGACTGAACATCAAGATATATGTGTGGCCACACCATGGAGTTTACAAGGGCTTGGAAAGCACTCATAAAATGTGTCCAGGCAATCCAGGCAAAAAAAAATTCCGAACAACTGCTGTGCTGTGCACTCATGTGACAATAACATCCCAACTGTCTGCCATTACCGGGCTAATAATGTCCAGGGTCCCTTATGGCTCATGTCTACTCTAAAATATTGCTTGCAGGGACATTAGAAAACATTCTTGTCCATTTTCTCAGGAGTTACATAAATCACATGCCATATGCAATAAGCCAATCAGTGCTAAGAGGTCATAAACTGGCTTGTGAGGTGCATTATGCTTGTCCACACCACCCTCGAACCTCCATCTTCCAGAGCAACTTATACGGTAGTACTACGTCTGACATAAATCTAACTTTTCTTGGTTGGTTACCATTGCATCTAGACATGAGTGTCACGTACACTCAGATACATATGCGTGTCCTCTCTCCTGATCTGACACATAATCATTAACTCTGATGTGAGAGCTGTATTTTTTTAGGTGAGGTTACAACCTTTACTTTCTCTCAACCTCCCTGCAGTGTTGTAGCTATGACCCTGAAACTCATTAAGATCCACCTACACTCCATTCTACACAGCTATTTCTTAACTTTTTAATCATTCTAAACACTCAAAATCTCTTTACTATAACATTAGGGCATGTGTAAAAAGCTGTTCATGAATTATATTCTTTTTTATCAGCATTAAAATCTTAAAGTTGTTTTTAAGGTTGTGTGCTGCTTGGTGAGTCATACAAAAATTGATGTTTTGGGTTTTTCAAAGCATTTTTGTATCTGAGAAATATATATAATCTAGCCAAATTTAATCTAAATTTTTACTTAATATTACCCACTTGTTTTATAGAACTGTTGTATAAAAGTAATATCACAAAAGGTAATCATAGATGCTTATTCTGTACAGCAACATGTGATATTGCAAAAAAACGTATCTAACACGAATCCACAACAGAATAGCAGTGCCTGTGATAATTATTTCATTGTTAGCCAAGTATTATGTTAAGAAGTTTATGAAAGTTTATCTATCTATCTATCTATGTATCTATCTAGCTAGCTAGCAAAGCCTAGCAACTAGCCTAGCACTAACACCGTGCTAAATCATGCTAGCAACATGTTAAAACATGTTAACAATTTGCTAATTCATGCTAGAAACATGCTAACAAACAATGGTAAACCATGCTAACAACATGTTAAAACATGGTAGCAAAGTGTCAAATCAAGCTGATAGAAATGTGTTAAATCATGCTAGCAGCATGCTAGCAATGTGCTAATTCATGCTTGAAACATGCTTGTAACAAGGTAAACCATGCTAGCAGCATGTTAAAACATGCTAATATGTTATAACAATGTGCTAATTCATGTTAAAAAGATGCTAACAATGTGCTAAATCATGCTATCAACATGCTATACTTTTTTTTCTTTAAATGAGATGTGACTACGTTCAGGGAGTGGGAAGATTTGCACTCTGTTCAAATCACATAACAATATTGTGAGCTTCAGAAAGTCATTGCAGAAAAGATTATGTTTAGTCTGCCTGGTCTACACACCTGTTTGAATTTTGAGACTGATAGAGGCGGCAGCACAGAATAAAGCCTACATTTCTGGCATACCAACACAGCATCATTGCCATAGAAACCAATGCAAATCAGATCTGAACAGTTGCAATACACAATGTGGACAGTCAGTCATTTAGATCAGATTCCAATCAGATACACAAATATTCAGATTTAGACTGACTATAATGTAGCTTAATTAAAGTCTTTATTAACAAGCTGATAAGCTAAATCAGGTGTGTTTGTTTAGAAAGAGTTAAAAAAATATGTACTGTTAATGTTGTTGGTATTTTATTTGTGGTGGAATGGTTTCCTTTAATTTTTTCCTAAAAATCTGCCAAAAATCCTTCCAAAATTCCCTTTAACTGAGCTGGCAAAGTTTGCAAAATTTCTACCTCTGAATATTAAAGAAATAAATCTAACATATAATACCCCAGAGTCCTAATTAATTCATCTAATGTACTAAAGGACTGTTCGCTAAACCATCAGAACATCAAAATGATTTGTAAAAAAAACTTCAAATATATATGTCATGTATACATATAGACTCCAAAAATTAATAAATCCCACTCTTCCTAAATCTATGGCCACCTCAGGCATAGGAAAAGTAGAACAATTATTGTGGTCGCCCCCTGACTATTCTTGTGTTCATTACATAAATATCTGTTTTTGCTGGCAGGCAAGGACATTGGCTGTGTGCCGCTAATGTTCCAGTATGACGTCGAGTGCGCAGTGTGATTTTAATATTTTAATAGCTGTGGGGTGCCAGATCCTCTGTTTCCCAGCATTAACATAAACTGAGTCTGTTTGGCCATTATGAATGTCATTAGGGCACCTGTTTGTCAGCTAGAAAGAGTCTGCTGACTGTGTTTAAATCTAAGCTGGCTGTAGCATCTCTCTGATCATCTCTCAGTTCCTTTTTTGTTATGCATTACTCACAGCAGGTGCTCATAGCACGTTCACACTGAAAGAGGACGTTAAGTAGCTGCAATGCGATAAATAGTCCTCTTGTCCTTTCTGAACCCCTTGAACCTTGAGAAATTAGTTGGATTCTGTGGCGTCTTTAAAAAGTTTATGGAGTTGTTAATGAAGTGTGGCAGAATTGATACTTTGTTTTGTACGCTAATTATGAAGTTTTTTTGTTTTCCTATGAGAACTGTTTAGCAACGGTTCTTTGTTTTCAAACTGTGTATTTCATCCTTTTCTTATCGACATGCTTAAAATTGTTCAAAGTTTTCACCTGCAAGCTGATAAGCGTAAAAGCATATCCTTGACGTTTTCTTTTTTCTCTCTCTGGCCTAGATTCCACAGGTATTGAAAACATTTAATGACAAAAAATGATTGTTAGAAGATAAAGTATCCTCTCCTGCATTAGATTTACTTCGGGTTGTCCATCGATCATTAGAATGACCTTTTTTCTCTCATGAATAATATGCTGGTTCCTCTGTGGATGAGTCCAGGGATGTCAGCTGCTGTCTTCTGCTCCATCCATGTCCTTTTTCAGGTTATTTTCCTGGGGAGGGGAATGTGTTAGTCATTCATCCTTTTGAGACTGGAAAGCCATTCATTCTGTTCGCCACACAGTAATTACAGTCCAAATCAAATCACACTGGACCCTTTTTTCATGGTGGGTCAATGACAATTGACATGTTTTAATTTTTAATTTTTTATTTTTTTTAAAAGGGTGTACGGATGTAATAATTTGCACTGTGACTAATACAAAATTTAAAAATGTTAAAAATTGATTTTTTTTTTTTTATTTCCTGTTTTACTTGTTAGATATCTGTCACATGCAATATTACAGAGTATTAAAATATTACAGAAGGTGGGTTGTGACTGCAACTTCATGTTGGCTTTAAGCAAGCTAACTAAAAAACAAACAAAAACCTCTATTTTCAATTCAATTCATGTTTATTTGTATAGTACATCTATTTTCATAACACATATTTCAAAACAGCTTTACAGATATGCATATTTGGGTCATACTGTCACATTCATAAACACCTACACCTAATTAGGTATTTTGTGTGCATGCAAATAATATATCAATTTGATCTCCTCTTAACTGTGATTTATGGGGCTATTTTATGACCAGATTTACCTCATTGAGGAAGAAATGACCCTTCCACCTCCATCTATCTCATTGTATTGACTGAGTCAGTACTAACTTATACACATATAAAACACTATAAATCTGGCCTCTGTAAAACTAAGCAGCCATTACCTAACATACTTACTCAACTAGGAAGTTTCAAGTATGTGATTTTCAGCAGTACTGGATTAGACACCTTCCATTGATTCTCTCTATTTTTCCCCATCTCTCCCACTCTCTCTCCTTTTCGATAATGTTACCTTGAGCCGAGCTCCAAAAACCTCTCTCCACATAATAATGAGAATTCTTCAGCTAAATACAGACAGACATTTTATCTTAAACAGTCAATTTGTTGAAGGAGTTCTGAATTAAGAGCACATTAGCGCAATTAGCATGACGCCAGAGTTCAGCGATCCTAATCTAACAATATGTTTTGCTTAATCTGGTTTGAGATACAGTATGATGGCTGTGTGAGAATGTTGTTAACTCATGAGGGTGTGTAAATAATGACTGAATTTCATGTTTGTAATCAGTTGTGTTTTTGTAAGTTGCGGGCAGTAGCGTTGCTACAAACAATAAAACTACATTTGAACTACATTTCTCAGTATTATTGCTAGTTTTAAATCATCAGTGGCTTATTAGTTACCATATATTACATAGCGGAGTGTGTTGATCCACAGTAATCAAGCGTAGCGTTAGTTCTGGAAGGGGTCACTTTAGTCAAGCTTGTATCAGCTGACACATTGACCTATAGGAATACGAAGCCTATCACCGCATTCCTATATATATAGTTCATTCAATATTATCAGCAGCTTTGTCATGTTGCTCAGGAGCTAATTACCCTCCTCCATCCCCAGCTCCTCTTTTTTCCAGTCAGGACTTGCACTTCTGATATTCCTCTTGATCAGACTCATTTCTTCAATTATGTTGTTACATTTAATTATTCTCAAATTAATAATATTGCAACACTTTGGTTCTGTTCTGTTTACCCTAAAGGGGGTTATCGCTGCTCTCCCTGCTCTTATTTATGCTAGGCTGCATGGATTTTTTTTTTTCTGTTCTTTTGAGTCATCTCTTTACTAAGAAATGGTCACTTACACAGTTCATGTGCACCGAACTGTTTACAGCATTTTTTGTTAATAGCTTGTTGGTAATAAAAAGATTTATTAGCCAACTGTTTGTAAAATTAATTGCATTGTCCATGCAATAAGCCATCCTGCTCTCTAGATATTGTTCAACCTCTAATTAATGCATCTGCATTTTAAAAGTTGAATGTGGTACCAAAATTTTAGCAAAATTCTCTACTGTGGCCTGGTCAGGTAATAGTTTTTTATTTTTTTTATTTTTTTTTTTAGTTATCCCAGTTTTGTGCCAATAAAGAATTTCAGTTTGCTTTATTTCACTTCAGATTAAAGTTTAATCTGTTTTTGTCAAAAACAAAACTATTGCTTCACTGAGCCAGAATATGTTGTATGAAAATTATTACAAAATAAAGCAAAGAAATGAACATTTGATCACTGAAGCACTATTCATTGCTTTTCCCTTCAGATGAGCCAGTCTTAATTCAGTGTCTTCAGTGAGACGTGAATGCTGTCGAGGCTCATCCTTCTGTCAGCTGTCATTTTGTCTGAATTGTTAATCAGATGCCAAGCAACTGGAGGTCAAACTCCCAAACTTTAATCCTATACTAGAAAAGCACAGACAAATTGGGGGAAGAAACCAAGACAAAAAGAGCAATATCTAAGTTTAGAAGGTATGGTTATTAAAGGGATATTTTCTTTTCATCATTTACTTGAATCTAAGAAGAGCTTAATGAAAAAATAAAATAAAATAATGTAATTTACATGTGTAATCACACACACACACACACACACACACACACACACACACACACATATATATATATGTGTGTGTGTGTGTGTGTATGTGTGTTTGGAACAAAATGAAGGTGAGGTGGTATAAACTGTACCTTTAAGTACTGCAGGTACTGGCAGTTGCAGGATTATCAAACAAGACCCTTGCAGGTCTCTTTTTCAAGTACATTAGAGCTATACTTGCATGACTGAAAATAGGTCCCCCGGGGCATTACCGATATTGCCGCTGAGTGAACTGACTTCCCTTAGGACTTTTTGTGAAAGGTACGGAAAATTAAGTTTAGTCTGTATGAAATTAGGAATACAGTGTAGTTTTATTGTTATTATCCTGTCAGAATCAGAGGTGTATGTTTTAGACACATCAAGCAGCAATGTAGACACTGTTACAAAAATAAAAAAAAATGTTGTAAACCTTTTTTTTTTCCCACTCACAGTTTAATGCCTCTACATTTTAAAAGTTGACAAAGTTACCAAAAATGTAGCAAAATACTTTGTTAAGTACTGTGGCCTGGTCAGTTCAGTGTACACATTGGAAGAACAAGTGTTAACCTGTCGTGGCCTCATACATTCATCTACATGACAACTTTTTCTGGTTCTTTGGCCAAACAGCAGGGGAAGCAGTGTCTAGAATGACAGGCCGCTGACATGATGATTACAGCTTGTGTATTGTCTCAAGAAAGGTTACTTTGTTGATATGGGTTTATTTTTCACTGCCAGGTGGATTTAGCAGGGAATGTTGTGGAAATAATATCATCTGAGAAGTGGCAAATCACTTTTGTATGTAATCGCATATACGATATGCCAGAAATGGTATACTGTATGTTTATATTTCTCGCAGATTAGCATGATGAAGTGATGTCTTGGTGTATTGATTCAGTCAGAGTATATCCAATTGAAAAATAGTGTAATCTTGGTCTCTATATTCCTCCTTTCGTCTTTCCAGTTCTTTCAGTGTTGGGTTAATTTTTCCCAAAGCACAAACTCACCTGTGGCCCTGGTTATTTATTCAGAAATCTGACTGATGTGTGAAAACGTGTGTTGACAAGGAAAAATTTAACTGATTTCAGGTTGTGATGCCTATAGGTAATTATTGTGTGCTTGTGTTAACTAAATAAAAACATGACTTAAACTGTGGAATTATTATTATTATTATTATTTAATTTAACAAGGCCAGAAAATGCTTCCATAAAAAAAACAGGTGAGTAACATACTGTTGTTGTTGTTCCTCCACAAGGACACTAGTAATTAAGTAAAAAGGAATATATTCACTTAATATATTCTCCTATATTAGGTTTGTCTTGTCACATGCCACAGTTGACTGGTACGTTGTTGATGCTGTTTAAGAAATGTGTTTATTCTTTTATTCAGTTCTGTAATATTTTCATTCTCAATAACTGACAACCTTAGACCAGAAAGAAATTAGCTAGGAAATTGGGAAAGACCTCCTAAAGACCTCAGACCATCTTTCTATTTACATATTTCTTGTCTTCAAGGAAAGCAGCACATTTATTTTGACGGTCTTTACAGAGGTCAAAAACTCTGTCATGACCTCAGTAATCACTGGGAACATTTGCATATTCGTGAAGTGTTTTGCATTCGATTAGTATAATTATACATGAGCAGACCACTTCAGGGCACCATCTCCACCGCACAAGACCTCAAATCAATAGTCTTTAAGCACAAAACAATCTCTTCATTGTGAAATGACCCAGTGGCATAACTCAACTCTCAGTGTACAATGATTTCGGTGTACAATGTGAAGGCCCCGCTCACCAGTGTTGATGTCATATAAGAGGTAAAATAATATTAAATTATATATTATATATATATATATATATTTTTTTTTTTCTGTTCTAAAATGCATATTGTCCATCTTTCTAAATTTCTGTCAATAAAATAAAACACTATAAAAATAAAACACTTAAAAATTTAGGCAACAGCAAGTCTACAGCTGGTTTTTAGTGCCAAAGATTTAATATTTGAACCAATCAGTAAACATTTGACTGTGACAAATGACAGAGAGTGAGCATGCATCATGTATTCACTACACTGTGAATGCATATTAAAGGATTAGTTCACTTCTGAATGAAAATTTCCTGATAATTTAATTACCCCCATGTCATCCAAGATGTTCATGCCTTTCTTTCTTCAGTCGAAAAGAAATTAAGGTTTTTGAGGAAAACATTCCAGGATTCTTCTCCATATAGTGGACTTCAGTGGGATTTACTGGGTGGAAGGTCCAAATTGCAGTTTCAGTGCAGCTTCAAAGGGCTCTACGTGATCCCAGACGAGTAAATTGATGAGTAAATTATCAGGAAATGTTCATTCAGAAGTGAACTAATCCTTTAATAATCAACACTCAAGAATGTCTGTGAAAGTCTTTGAGAAACACAATAGCTATATTTGCTGTTATGATGCAGCCTCTATCAGTGGTTTTTTAGTATCACTGAGATACTATTACAGGTGCTGGTCATATAATTAGAATATCATCAAAAAGTTGATTTATTTCACTAATTCCATTCAAAAAGTGAAACTTGTATATTATATTCATTCATTACACACAGACTGATATATTTCAAATGTTTATTTCTTTTAATTTTGATGATTATAACTGACAACTAAGGAAAATCCCAAATTCAGTATCTCAGAAAATTAGAATATTACTTAAGACCAACACAAAGAAAGGATTTTTAGAAATCTTGGCCAACTGAAAAGTATGAACATGAAAAGTATGAGCATGTACAGCACTCAATACTTAGTTGGGGATCCTTTTGCCTGAATTACTGCAGCAATGCGGCGTGGCATGGAGTCGATCAGTCTGTGGCACTGCTCAGGTGTTATAAGAGCCCAGGTTGCTCTGATAGTGGCCTTCAGCTCTTCTGCATTGTTGAGTCTGGCATATCGCATCTTCCTCTTCACAATACCCCATAGATTTTCTATGGGGTTAAGGTCAGGCGAGTTCGCTGGCCAATTAAGAACAGGGATACCATGGTCCTTAAACCAGGTACTGGTAGCTTTGGCACTGTGTGCAGATGAAATCTGCATCTCCATAAAGTTGGTCAGCAGCAGGAAGCGTGAAGTGCTCTAAAACTTCCTGGTATACGGCTGCGTTGACCTTGGACCTCAGAAAACACAGTGGACCAACACTAGCAGATGACATGGCACCCCAAACCATCACTGACTGTGGAAACTTTACACTGGACCTCTAGCAACGTGGATTGTGTGCCTCTCCTCTCTTCCTCCAGACTCTGGGACCCTGATTTCCAAGGAAATGCAAAATTTACTTTCATCAGAGAACATAACTTTGGACCACTCAGCAGCAGTCCAGTCCTTTTTGTCTTTAGCCCAGGTGAGACGCTTCTGACGCTGTCTGTTGTTCAAGAGTGGCTTGACACAAGGAATGCGACAGCTGAAACCCATGTCTTGCATACGTCTGTGCGTAGTGGTTCTTGAAGCACTGACCTGGAGTCCACTCTTTGTGAATCTCCCCCACATTTTTGAATGGGTTTTGTTTTACAATCCTCTCCAGGGTGCGGTTATCCCTATTGCTTGTACACTTTTTTCTACCACATCTTTTCCTTCCCTTCGCCTCTCTATTAATGTGCTTGGACACAGAGCTCTGTGAACAGCCAGCCTCGTTTGCAATGACCTTTTGTGTCTTGCCCTCCTTGTGCAAGGTGTCAATGGTCGTCTTTTGGACAACTGTCAAGTCAGCAGTCTTCCCCATGATTGTGTAGCCTACAGAACTAGACTGAGAGACCATTTAAAGGCCTTTGCAGGTGTTTTGAGTTAATTAGCTGATTAGAGTGTGGCACCAGGTGTCTTCAATATTGAACCTTTTCACAATATTCTAATTTTCTGAGATACTGAATTTGGGATTTTCCTTTGTTGTCAGTCAAAATTAAAAGAAATAAACATTTGAAATATATCAGTCTGTGTGTAATGAATGAATATAATATACAAGTTTCACTTTTTGAATGGAATTAGTGAAATAAATCAACTTTTTGATGATATTCTAATTATATGACTAGCACCTGTATAGTTCATCAAGTTCATCAAGGGGCCATTTACACAACACCATTTTTAACTAAAAACTTAAAACTTTTTTATGCGTTTTGGCTGTTTATTTACACAACAACAGCATTTTTGGGGTCTGAAAATGCGAACTTTTGAAAATGGGTTACAAAGTGTAAGTTTTTATTACATTTATTCATTATTGTCTCCATGTAAACTGCAAAAATATGAATTTGTGAAAACAGTGAAGTCATGCACATTCGTATTACGTGTTCTATCTATAGGCACGTAGTGTTTTTTTACAAAGTGACATCGCATAATACAGCATTTTTAGTCGTTTTCGTGGATCCGTGTAAACGGTGATCGCTTTGACGATGGTGTTGTCTGTAAACAAAAAATGCAAATGCATGTTTATTGAGTCATGTATTTCATGTCATGTGATTCCTTGTTCCCCTCATGTGATCTTAGCTGTCCAAATTCAGAGGCTGCATCCTTCGAAGAATGCAGACTTCAAAGGTCATGCATTCGAAGTCTACAGTGGTCGAACCGAGCGTTGTTAAATGGTATGGTCTAGCATACAAAGGATTGCGCTTGCTCCCAAATACTTACATTTAAAGAACAATTTGGCATTTTATCTAAAAAAAAAAAAAATCCAGTCATCACCAGAGCACAATGGATCCATCCATTCTATCCGTTCTAATTGGGTCAGCCTTTGTTGCGCTACTGTGACACATTCAGCCTTCGAATGCAGCCTTCAAAAGATGCAGCCTCTGAATTGGGACACAGTCCTTGTCATGTGGTTACTTTTTTCATGTGTCATGTTCTGATTGGTTCCTTAGTACGTGTGTCTTGTGTCTTGGTGAGTTTGGGCATAGTCGGTTCAAGTCATTGTCTGCTTTTGATTATTTGTATTTGTTTTGTTTCAGTAAACTGCACATGGGTAGGCTACATTAAACTCACCTCCCAGTGAATTATCGTTACAGATACTAACTTATTTGCTTTAGCATGTAATTGCCATGAATGCATAAACCATAGTATTTTGTTGCTTCAGCAGCTTGCTAGCAAATATGCATCATATTTCTGCTGGCGGTGTTTTGTAATAACAGTTTATTTTGCGAGTGACTTTATACACTCACACCATGAAGAATCAGCGACAGTTCATAATAAGCAACAAGGCCAGAAAATGATTTCATAAAAAAAACAGGTGAATAACATACTGTTGATGTTGTTCCTCCACAAGGACGCTAGTCATTAAGTAAACAGGTTTAATGAGCTGGAAATATAGCGCCCAAGTCAACAGATGTAGGTGAGTGATGCACTGAAGCTGTGGTGGAGGTATTCACTTTAGAGACTGGAAAAGAAGCTCATTGTTTAATATGCACACTACATTTTTTTTAAGACTATGGAGTGTAGTGTAATCACACACATCCGGTACATCTGAAACTCTCAAGTGCCCGTAAATATGTTGCCATGGAAAATGGCTAATTGCATTCATTAAAAACTGCATAATGAAAACCTGTGCCAATGTTACATTAGATTTGTATTATTCACTTTATTCTATTGTACTATTCACCCTTATGCGTTTCCTTGTATTTTCATTAAACTACAGGCACTTTGTTCCAGGAGCTGATTTTTATTAAAATCAATCAATCAATCTATCTATCTATCTATCTATCTATCTATCTATCTATCTATCTATCTATCTATCTATCTATCTATCTGTCTATCTGTCTGTCTGTCTGTCTGTCTATTTTTTATTGTTTATTTATACAAAAATGTATTTATACAAAGGCCACATTAAAACTGAATTAGAACATGATTTGTTCTATTTATATATTTGTTTGTGCTTAAACCAGTTAAGCACAAACTCCATCCCACAGCTGATACTAAAGACTTTATTGGTCATGCCAATCTGATTGCCTATACAATGCTGAAACACTAACCCCTAACCCTATCCTAAACACTTATAACCTTAACCTTAGTGTAGCGTTAACGCATACCGTTAGATATAATACAGTATCACACATTTAGGATACATAAAATTCTACCTACAAAATTAGCGTTAGCAAGACAAAGTAGTCATTTATTCTAATAATGTTTAAAATCTAATTTTCAATGGTATGAAACAAGTTTCAAAAGTCTTTTCTTCCCTATTGTGATGTATATCCGAGGAACATGGCTTCTAAAAGAAGAAATAATGTAGGGCAGGCATTGATTTTGTCCATTGGGAATTGATTGGATCGTTGTGATTTGCTATTGCTGTGATCTCATGTGATTGCAGGTTGTCCCACCCTCATGCCGATGAGAACAGATGATTTTACAAGAGGGAGGGGAGGTTATTTTGATAAAATATTATGCGAGCACATGAATTAATAAAAACACTGACTTAACTTATTTTAAAACAACGTGTGTTGTGTGTGTCAGTCAACATTAGAGCGCCACCCTCAGGCCGAATAACACAACGTCTACCAAAAGTGTTCTGCGTGTGTTCAGCGATTAGAATATAAAAATGTTTAAACTATCATAAACTAGTGCTAAGACCCAGAATCTTCCCTACCTAAATTTACGGTCAGGAGCCGCTACTGGAAACAAATGTTACGCTTGATAAAGATTGTATATATTTATGAAATATATCTAGCCTATATGATGAAATTCGTTCAAAAACTCTGAATGAAACAAGTCTTCATTCATTAATTGCAAACGATTTTACATAATTAATTAATTTAAATTAATAAATTTATAACAAATAGACATTTATAAATCGACTCATTTATAACATTAAAAGAACATTTTGTCAGAACCTATTATTTTGTTTGGTTGTCTGTTTTGTTTTCAGAATCATGGAAGAACTGTGATCTCTATATCTATCTCAAAAAAAAAAAAAAAAAAAAAATACAGATTATCCAGTCATAAATTAAGCTTAAAAGAAAATATAATATATCTGGCATCCAACTTATATGCCACTATTAGCACTAATATTAAAAAGTAGTACAGTCTAGGATGTAAAATGTACAATACAGACTAAGATAAAGTCTTTATCTAGCCTACATTAACAATGATTTGGAGCAATTAAAATGCATTATAATGGAGGATTATGAAAAGTTTTTCTTATTTAAAACGTGGCGCTTCTCATTCAGTGTGCGAAGTTCTGCAAACCACGGCCCTGTATCGTTTTTATTAAAGCCTTACAAATGTCAGTGCAGACCTTGTAGACAACCTTGCTGTTCCTTTCTGTCTGCCTGTGATACCTCCACCCCCACGCCAACGTCTGCCTTATTTCAAAAGCACCTTAAGTAACATCTTACAGAGCTATGAGTCAATGTCTGGAATATGGCTGCGTACGAGTGTGCATTTGCTTTTAGACAAGCACACGGAAGCATTTCCTCAACCGGAAGACTGCAGAAGAACATCAGAGCCATGCAAATGGATGGAGTACAACTATTGATTCAGCCCTCTCTTGTTAGCATGCGTGCAAGCTTGTATGTTTTGCAGAATGCCTGGTGGGAAACAGAGGCAGACGCAACAATATTGCAAAGGTCAACCAGACTATAGCTTTCAGACACCAGAGACTCTCAGAATCATAGGAGAAACAACAACAAAACACTTCACCGATTGTTTGTTTCCAAAGATATGTTTTTATGAACATGGACAGGACCGGTCTCAGCAGCAATTGCCTGTACTGTATATAGAACCGCCAACCCCTCCTTTCTTTCATTCATCATCACATTCCAAGGCTACATGTTTATTCGAATACAGAATTGAGTTATACTGGCAACTTGCGCTGGTATTGATTCCTCCGCCAAAAACAATGCACAGCTGCCAGAGAGATATGCAAATGCACAGAGCTAACGAAATGCCCTTGCAGCATTTTCACTCAATGCCTCTTGGCTGAGATGTGCCATTTTTACAAAGGGGGCTGCTTATTGACAGCCGCTACTTGTGGGAAGCTAACACCTGGTGGTGGGCTGATGATGCATATATTGAGATGGCACTTCAATGCATTATACTTTGATAAGACTCACAGTGAGACCACTTCCTCACAGATACTACATTGTCGTCAACATGTGCCAGTGTTATTTTGACAAGGAGTAGATTTTAAAACACCATCACAACATGTGCCTGCAGCGGCGTTTGCCTTTTTGGTTGGAAGTGCAAGTGAGAACAGATGAATAAAGCCTTTAAAACGCATGTCCCAATTTTATTTTTTATTTATTTAGAAATAAAAATGTACTCTGTATTCATATTGGTTTTGAAACCCTGTTATATACTGTTATCCATTTTCATGAAAGTATCAGTTTAATGCTCTTAAATTGTTATGGTGTAACCACACAGTGAATACTTGTGAATCTAATTCATTATTTTGCACCACAATGTATGCTCTTTAATCTTTTGTTGGAGGCACGAGAAATAATTTTTCACCCAATATTGTGATCATCATCATAGTTGAGTCTGTTTTGAGTATATGGGTCACATGACTTGGTTCAAATTTTCTTTGGTCATTTTGTCTGACTTAAAACCAATATGTCCAAGGCTGTTCCTGTAGACCCCTTTCCCTTCTCTGGGCCCCCTGTACACAGTCTCCCTTCTCAATCTATGTATTTTGTGCAAAAAATTGAGCAAATGTTAATATTCACATGTAAAACTGATATTAATATACCCCTGGTTTCACAGCTTAAAGGGTTAGTTTACCCAAAAATAAAAATAATGTCATTTATTACTCACCCTCATGCCGTTCCACACCCGTAAGACCTTCGTTAATCTTCGGAACACAAATTTAGATATTTTTGATTAAATCCGATGGCTCAGTGAGGCCTGCATAGCCAGCAATGACATTTCCTCTCTCAAGATCCATTAATGTACTAAAAACATATTTAAATCAGTTCATGTGAGTACAGTGGTTCAATATTAATATTATAAAGCGACGAGAATATTTTTGGTGCGCCAAAAAAAACAAAATAACTACTTATATAGTGATGGTCGATTTCAAACACTGCTTCAGGAAGCTTCGGAGCATTATGAATCAGCGTGTCGAATCATGATTCGGATCGCGTGTCAACCCGCGAAACTGCTGAAATCACGTGACTTTGGCGCTCTGAACCGCTGAATCGACACGCTGATTCATTATGCTCCGAATCTTCCTGAAGCAGTGTTTTGAAATCGGCCATCACTATATAAGTCGTTATTTTGTTTTTTTTGGCCCACCAAAAATATTCTCGACGTTTTATAATATTAATATTGAACCACTGTACTCACATGAACTGATTTAAATATGTTTTTAGTACATTAATGGATCTTGAGAGAGGAAATGTCATTGCTGGCTATGCAGGCCTCACTGAGCCATCGGATTTCAACAAAAATATCTTAATTTGCGTTCTGAAGATTAATGAAGGATTTACGGGTGTGGAACGGCATGAGGGTGAGTAATAAATGACATTATTTTCATTTTTGGGTGAACTAACCCTTTAAGCCTAGTCCCAGATTAAAATGCATGTTTGAGCTGTTTTAACTGAAAGCAACTTGCACTGACATATCTTAAATTATATCACTGCTATTATTTTTCTCAAGATGAACACCAGTAATGTTTTTTTTTTTTTTTACATTTATAAAAGATACTTAAATGTCCTAACTGAACGAAGGCCTAATCTTGGCTTAATCAAAGCCCTGTCTGTGAAACCACGCCATAGTTGACTACATCTTTGTATTTTAACTATACATATTCTTGCAGGGTTTTACACAGCTTATTTAATGGTAGAAAAGGGTTGTTCAACCCTGCTCCTGAAGGGCTACCATCCTGCAAAGTTTATCTCTAAACCGTATCAAACACATGTGAAAAATCTAACCAAAGTCTTCAGGATTGATTATATGTTGTGTGATAAATTGCATTATATGCCTGATGAGAAATGGAGCTATACTCTGCAGGACAGTGGGATATCAAAGAGAGTTGCCCACCCGTGAGGTCGAAGATGAGGCTGTTCAGCAGTGTAAAAATTCAAGAAATTTACATGCCTGACACTTAAGGCCCGTTGACACCAAGAGTTTTGTTGTATGCCGCTTTAAATGCTCAATCACTTTAAAGCAGGATGGATTCTGATTGGCTGCCGTTGTTTTTATCGTTCATCAGAAAAAAATCGTTCTGAAAGTGATTCCAATGATATCGTTCCTCTGTGTCGTTATTATAGTTGTGGCGTGAGTGGACTCTGCTATTCTTTTATATTAAGAATGATATTTAGAACTATATATTTATCATTATAGTTATCTCTCTTGGTGTGAACAGGCCGTTAGACAAGTCATACATGCAGCATATTTTGCTTGTTACATTTTGTTTTTTGCATTGAATAAATCATAGAAATATTCATGACTTTGGCTTTGTATACCTTAATAGGACAACATATCCTGGGAGATACAACTCATAAAATCCAAAATATATCAAAAAAATCCATTGGATATGGTTTATTTAATTCCAGATGATATACAAAGTGACAATAAAGTTCTGGGCTGACAGTTGCATGTTTTTTATTTAACATCTCTTAGTTCAGATGTTATGCTTAGTTATTATACTAATTTAAATTAAAACAACATCAGCACATATGTTGTTTGTTCATGAGGGTTGTTTTTCTTTTAATGTTATTTTACTATGATAATGGGTAAACATAATGAGTTATCATTAGTAACTATAACAGCTCTCATATATAGACACACAAAGCTTTTTTCATTTAAAAAATTTATCAGGAATGCTTTTAAGCAATTTGTTGTGCAATTTGTCCTTTCATTTTAGCTAAGACATACCCTGGGGTGCTTGAGAAAACAGATTTTACTGATTGTGATCCAGCCAATATGAGCACAAAATCCCTGCATTAGTAATGTCATTTAATCTTGCAAATCAGTCTCCTAATTTGTAGTCGCAAATTAGGGTTATTCTGCCTCATGCCTCCAAAAAACACATGATAGCATTTGATATTGACCTCAGGGTGCATATAGAGGATTCATGGCTGAGTTCACTCTCAATCCACTACTTACTGTTTCAGATCGCTGCTATGGATGCAGACTGTCTGTAACTGCTGGTCTAGAATAAGTTTCCATATAATTACATCCAAACTTTTAGTGAAACGCTACATTTGCTATTATGCTCGCATAATAATTAAAGGGGTGCTTCACCACTGGCAAAATGGGCTTTCAGTAAAACTTGAAAAACATGAAAATCGGTGCTACCTGACTAGAGAAAACAGAGAAAAAAGGCTGTTGTTTTGCCAAATAGGTAAGAAAACTTCAATGCCCATAATGCACTGGGCATTTTGCCATTCAAGGCCACTCCCACCAGTCTGCTATGGATACATTTACCAGTCAAATACTGCCTTGTTGTAGTAGAAAATACTTCTCAGCAAACTTTTATAGTGGTGTTGACTTGTATTGTTCCCGGTTGCAAGTATTCACAGAGTAAATGTTTAGCAGGAGTGAGTTTTCACTAAAGCCCTGGAGCTGTCAGAAGTTTGCTGATGAATAAATGTGAATTTCTACTTCTCCTATTATAGACTATTCTGCTTGTCAATTGTCACATTTGCCACTAAACTTTTACTATAGAGCCGCACTTTCACTATTGAGTAACTAAGAGGCTTGTTTTGACCACAGAATAAAAAATGTTGCGATCACAGAATAAAAAATAAAAAAGGTAACTGCAAATTTTTATCTCACAATTCTTTTTTCCCCCGCATTTTCCAGTTTATATCTCGCAAATCAGACTTTATAACTCGCGATTGCGAGTTTATATCTCACAATTGCAAGAAATAGAAATAGAAATAGTCAATTGCGAGTTATAAAGTGGGGACCCTCAGAATCGTCCCCACTGATTTTGTTCTGGAACCAGTCCTAAGTTAAATTAACCATTACTATTACTATTGCTCACCCTTAAGATTGGGGATTTGAACAACCCTTACCTTGAGTATTAAACTTCAACGTGTTTGTGCTACGGTTAAATCATGCTTCAAAACACTCAGCTTGTTGAGAAGAGATATGCTTTTGCTTTTCTAAGCGATCAGACTTATGCAAAGTGGGTGATAAAAAGGTGTAAAAAAAACTGACACTGAAGAAGAACATCCCTCATATCTAGGGATCAAAATATCATCTAGACTTGGGCCATAGAAGCCACTCAGAACAGCCTAGCAACTTGCTTAAAAAACACTCATAAAATCCTAGCATTCTGACTGTGAGTTTTGTACTGACAAGCACCAGACATATTTTGTTCTGAAAAGGTAAAAATGTAATTTATATATAATAAGTATAAGAGTATTTGTGAATTGTCCTGAATTCCCTGCCTTGATTTCAAATTTCCTTTGAAAATATCAGACAAAACCAAGGGAAAGGTGCCTTGAATCAGAGGTTTCCCTGACATTTTAGCTGAAATAGACAGACAGAATCCTGCTGGCATTTTTATGAGCTATGACCTTTGAAGGAGCGCCTGTCCTATTAAAAGCATTTTGGAGCTCAGAGCAGGGCCCCTCGGTGGCCACATAAAGTCGTTGGAAGGGAGGAACAGAACAAAGCTTACAGACATAAATGTAGCTTTTTAATCAAATCCAAATTATTGAGCACAATTACATCCAAAAGAGTTTAATTCTAAAATAAAAGTTAAGCTCTCAAATCTTATTTGCATATTTTAGAAAAAGTAATTTTAAAAAAGAGTACTTATGGAAATAATAAACTTTAAAGGATTGTACTTAATTGTGAACTGAATTGTTTTCAGAGTCTTAATTGCATGTTATTTACAATTAAATGAAAATGTATTGAAGTTTAAAATATTAAATTTAATTAGTTGAACTAAATAGTGCTTATTTTGACCCACTTAAGTAGGACTTTATATTAGAGCTGCACGATTACTCGACAAAAGATTGTGATCTTGATTCAAACACTGACATGATCTTATTCCTAAATGACGTCTATTAATGTCTTAAAAATTAAGATCACAGAAAACATTCAGATCACACACACACACACACACACCAGCCATTTTTGCTGTGGCACCCGGGGAGTGATTGGGGGTTAAGTGCATTGCTCAAGGGTACGTCAGTCATTTCCCACCGGTATTGAGAATTGAATCTCTAACCATTAGGCCACGACTGCCCCAGATAACATTTTGTCTGAACCTTTAGTAAATTGCATGTTGTTTTGATTAGTTATCTATTCAGAATCGTGGGAGAATCATGATTTATTTATTTATTTTTTATCAGGTCAATCTTTGTCTGTTGCTTGATATTAATGTCTTGTTTATTGAACTATAGCAATATCGCATGTCTGTTTCTTACATAAATTTATCAAGTGGCTTTGGAAAACTTGAAATATAGTACACAAGTTGTATGGACCACTTTTATAGTGCTTTTTGGGCTTAACAGCCTGTGGTCACTATTCTTTCATTGTAAAAGAGCAGAGCAAACAAGCACATAGGTTTGAAATGACACAGATGCCATTTGTGAATAATCCTTTTAAGTGCATGATTTTGTAACTCTTAAATCTGTCCAGGTGCTTCAACACCTGATTTAAAAAAAAAAAAAAATGTATTTGCTCACTAAAAGAGCAACCCCAGAACATCTATCTTTTGTGCTGGACACAGTTGCACAGGATTACCCATGTGGCTCATTGTGTCCACACTCTGTGGGCAAACGGAATGCATCTGGCATCCAAATGATGGCCAGATCTTCAACAAGGTCATGGGGTCTCGTGGTTGACAGCGGCACCAAGCCTTCCTCATGTGTACCTTTGAGACAGACACAGAAGAGCATCGTGGGAAGTTGTGGCAGCCTCCAAAGGCAGTTGCAGCTCAGCATGTGACTGCTGATCTGATCTATTTTCTACTTCTGGCATTTACCCAGCAAGGGGTTTACAAAGAAGGGTAAGATATACCTACCGTGTGAAAGTGGCCGACTTGATACTTGAATTCCCACCTGCAGTTCCCTTGATGACAAGACAGCACAGTCAGTCTTAAGTCTAGCAATTTATCTTCAGCCACTCCTTTGACGCACATGGGTCACAATGTGTGTACAAATTTGTATTTGAGTACGCTGTGTAAAAGAACCTTTGAGTTCATTTACTAGCATTCTGTGCGTGTGTCCTATTTATATCGCTGTGCTTACATAAGATCGCATTTGTCTCCTCTTTCTTCAGGTGTATGCACAACATGACAGCACATTACCAGGAAGAAAAAAGCTATGTGACAAACACAAAGAGATATAAAGCTCAACACCCCCACACACAAAACAAAACAAAACAAAACACACTACTCACAAAACCAAGACATTATTTCACATTACGTTTTTCTGCATGTTTGCATTAGCGCTAATGCGATACATTGCAGTGGTACACAGCTGTCCTTTGCCGAAGCAGTAAATTGATGCTAATGCAATTAGCTTTGTTGCCTTCACCGTAGTCTTCGTGCACTGGAAATGGCAGGCGGTGGGTGAAAGGAGAAAACATATCCGTGCCTCTAATTAGGCAAAAAGCACATACTGGAAATACATTTGGAATGCTGTTAAATCATCTCATATTTCACAAGTCGTTCATCGATTTTGTAGAACAATGAATATTCCAATGAGATTCTGGATATTGCCCCAGAGGCTGCTGGCAGCAACTGCTAATCACTGGCAATGCCATATTGTCAGGTGAATGTGTCACCATTATGTGACGTGATTGGTCAGGATGGCAAAACCCCTGGCACTGGAAACCAAGAGGTCTGGTATATCTCATAATTATAATCCTAAAAGAAAAAAAAAATGAATTAACGACTTGTTCTTACTAAGGAAAGTAGTATAGTTTTTGTGATTGTCACTTTATATAAATGCATTTTACGGTTTTGCTGTCAAAATTATTTTGAGCTCCTCTACTGATGGGAAATATCATATGACAGCCAGCATCCCTCATTTCTTATCATAAAAAAATAGCTGTGTGAGTAGTGATTACATTCTTGTTTGACTACTGATTTATGAAGTCGTCCTAATACACACACTCTACCTACATCCCTAAACAAATCCACCAAGCCCACAGGCTGAAAATCAGGTTTCTTAAAAACGGATTTACAGGCATTTGATTTTATTTCAGGAGTGCAGAGTGTCATACTTAAATGTGCTTTCTCAGACAATTGTTGGGAATCCTGGGAATCAGACCCAACTTTCCTCCCTCTAGCAACACCCCTGAGCGTCAGTTTTACTATTTCTCATACTTTGCATTTACATGTAGTTTTAGTGGGCTGAACAAACTCCTAAACATAACTTTGGCATTCTGTACTGTTTATGCTATGAGCAGAAATGATTTGTGCGGCTTGGTGCGGAAAGTTGTGCTATTAGTTTTCAGAGCAATTCCACATTGAATCTACACACTAGAATGGCATACTGTAGGCCATGTTACATACTTCAGGTAAATACGCAGTTACAGTTACACACAAAGTTTCTGGGTGTTTCTTCAAGTACAGGTACTTTAATGTCTCAAGGGTTGATTTTCATAAATCAAAATTGTATTAAATAGATGTAAACCCTTTTTTTTCTCTTTGTTATATAAAGATAATGTTGTGGAAATGATTTACAATGCCATCATCATTTTTTCTTTTTCATTTTGCTGCTTTTCACATGCTTTTTATGTATAGATTTTATTGATAGTTTTAGTCTTAATTTATACCTTTATACCTTCAATCTTAAAATATATGAAATTCCATCATAAAATATGGATTATTACCCATTCATCATATTAACACTATTATTTTTAAACAGAGTGAAATTATAATAATCTATATATATATATATATATATATATATATAAACAGTATAGTTTTAAGAAATGGTTATGGGTAGGTTTAGGGGTACGTGTAGGATTAGTGGCTCAAAATATCATTTTAATGTTATATTTTTAGGGATCTTACATTTATCTACAAAACGATAAAAGGGAAATTATACATATATTTTTATTAAATGAAAGATTCGTAAATATTTTGTTTTTCCGCTGAAAAAAGTAAGTATTTTTACGATTTAGTGCTATAAATACCTCAATATTGTACATTTCAGCACCTTTCTAAATGTACAAAAATGTACGTTTTGTGTTTTTGAAAGTTATGTATTTTTACCTACGTATTAACAATGAGACCAGGCTGTATATACACATACATACATATTCCAGATAAGCTGTAATTTTATGTAGTGATGTATTATCAAATTTTCTATCTCTGTCATTGCTGCTACAGAATCATTGAAGATAATACATCATTTGAAATGCTGCAGAAATGTCACTGTGGTGGAAATATTTTCAAGAGTCTGCTGTTAAGGCCAATTCGCACTGTACCGACAGATGCCGACCAATGCAGGCAATCACCAAATTACAGTTCTTCACTTCTCAGTGATTCCACAACCAGACAATTGAACGTGTCAATGAGCAAAAACAAGCGTAGACCAACATACACCGACAGGGATAACACACTGATCTGAAAAAAACCTGACAAAGTGTATGTTGCCACTGTTTGCCATCTGTTGGTGCAGTGTGAATTGGCATTTAGTAGACAAATTAAGGAAGTATCATGTTAAAAACAGTTCAAAGCACTATAGCAACTGTATAGCAACACACAGCAACCACCCACGACACATTTACATGGACAAGCCCTACTCAACATTTTATTCAGAAAATTAAAAGAAAAATGTTACATAACATATAGTATATTCTCAAATTGCAAGAAGTGTGAGATGGTCCTCACTGCAGAATAGATTTAGATCCAACTCCTCCCACTTTATATCTCCCTAAACCTACCCGTCTCTGCCCCCTGGATCTAAACCTACCCATCTCCACCCTCTGGATCTGGATCCAGAGGACCCCCCCCCTTTATCCTTGGAATGGCCTTGTGCGTGCCTTGAGAGTTTGTGAAAGACAAACGCAGAGCCTCAGAAGAGAAAGATCAATACCAAGTTCGACCACTGTCCACTGCATAGACACAATAAAGCCTCATTACTGCCTTCACAGATAAAGAAATGAATCAAACACACCCCGGAGTGAATAATTCATGAGAAGCAGTGGGAGAAAAATAAAACCCTGTGCTGACATGGATTGAGCTTATGCCTTTTATATTTAGAAGTCATTAAAATGGCCGCCATATTTTCAAGCCCTCCTGGCACTGAGATAGTGTTAATTACGCTCTGATAGAGGTCCAGTTCTTATCAGCGTTATCCATGATGCCAGATCACAGCCGTATCAAAAAGTATCAAAAACACTGGCCCAATGCTTGAGAGAAAAAAAAGGAAAAAAGAGAAAGAGATAGAGACACAAAGAAAGAAACAGAAAGAAAGAAAAAGAGCTGTTTTGCAAGTCAGCCTGGTGAAATTAGCATTCTCATTCATCTCAATGGCAATTGCTCAGCTGGCGCTGGACCCTCCCACATTTTTTGTTATATTGGTTGAAAGTCTCCTCAAAAGCAATGAGGTTATGCTGCATTCAACTTCCGAAATAAAGAGATGACAACCTGTGGCGTTCTACCTGGAGCTGTTCACGTCCTCAGACTTGAAGTTATGCGTTTCTATGTCAACACTATCAATGCTGAAATGAGTCTGCAGCAGTCAGGTAGTACAAGTAAGAGCTCTGTAAGTTGTCCGAAAAGTTTGGAATGGTTACGATCGATCAATCAATCAATCTATCTGTCTATCTATCTATCTATCTATCTATCTGTCTATCTATCTATCAACTTACTAAAATGTCAGCACATTTTACTGATTCATTCCTTTGTTTTAAGTAAATCGTGTGCACTATATAACAATTTGTTCTTTCATTTTACTAAATCGTGGCCACATAGTAACAATTTGTTTCCTTGTTTTAGTTAAATCAAATCAGTAAATTCCACTATATACTGTGTGTGTATATATATATATATATATATATATATATATATAATGTTGTGCAGGGCTCCGTACACCAAGGCTGCATTTATTTGAACAAAAATGTAGTAAAAACTGTAATTTTGTGAAATAGTATTACAATTTTAAATAACTGTTTTCTATTTTAATATATTTTAAAATGTAACTTGAATTTTCACTCTGAATTTTCAGTAGCCGTTACTCCAGTTTTAGTGTCACAAGATCTTAATGATTTTAAACTTTTGACCAATAGTGTACAACTAATTTTGAATGGCTTCCAAATGGCAAAGATGTTTTTTAGTACCAGATGGTGTAGTTACGACATCTACCAGCAGAAGCTAATGGGGTCGTGCTATCTAGCCACTCTCGGCGGTGCACTTCTCTAGTCACATGACAAATGAGGTTAATGCATCACTGTAGATAATGTTAATGTCATATTTGTCTTTTACTATTGATTGGCTGTCAACGTCTTTATCTGTCTGCTCCCTTTATCAAGCTGGACTGTCAACTTTTAATTAGTATAGCCAAGGACATACAGAATTAATTGCACAGTAAGAATGTAAGAGAAACTGTATCTCTGTTATAATAGTAAAAATTGGATGCAATTATACTCTACAGGGCTAAATTATTCGGACACCTCTTTTAGCTAACAGCAATGTCTATTTCAGCTACACCTGTTATTAACAGATGAATAACATCAAACATACAAGCTCAAACAAACATTTTCAGTAAAATTGGGCCAAATAGCTTTGACTTTCAATGAGCTGTTTGTCTTTTATCTAACCTTTAATCAGTGATACAAAATTGATTTTCTGTCTGAATGTTCTAAACAACTGTCTGGGCATCAAAAAGTGCGCCACATGCAATTTTGGGAAGCATTTACAGAATAGAACTGAGATGGATCCTTTTCTTCACTTGATAAGAGTCATGTTACTGATTGTCTTGGATTTGTTATTTCTTCTACACTATCAGGTGTCTTCATAGGTAACAGTGTATAATTTTTTTGATTACAAAAGGAAAAATTAACATCTAGGCTAGCACATGATATTTGAACCCTGGACAGTGACCTACTGTAAAAGAAAATCAACATATTGGAAAAATACGCCTTTACCTACATTTTTGGACAACTCCAAAAACCTGTACATATATTTCACTGCAGTTTCCATCTGAAATAAACACCAGTGGCAGGAGTAAAACATTGCCATATTTACCAGTTTCTGGCAAAATGTGTTAATGTTTGCAGAAATGTCACCATTGGTACTTTTTTTTTTTTTTTTTTAATAAACCTGGTTTGTAAAACACAAACTGTGTAGAAGAAATGTTTATATTGTGAGATTTAAACTCTCGCTGTGAGAGTTGCAATTACCTTTTATAAGTTTTTGCTATATAATTTTTTACTAAACATATTTCTCAATCAGTTTTAAACATTTATCCACACCAAGGTCAATACCCTCAAAACAATTAACAGTCATCCAGACAGACTCTTAATTTAGTTCAGTTCAGTCTCACTTCATTATGAAGTACTGCATTCTTTTCAGGCATTTATTAAATATATGCATCATTTATCACATCAAGGTTGTCTATGTTGATTAGACACTCAACTATTGAAAATGTATGTCTGTCATGTTCCACAGTTCTTTTCTTTCAACATTACACTATAAATTTTCTCAAGCCATGGATCTAAAGAGAGAATGCTGTGAATGTTGATTCAAAAAATGTTTGTTCCAAGATCTTTGAATGATGCTGTTGTGTCTAAATTAGAGCAAATACACACAGCCAAGATCCAATATCTAGTGAAAAAAAGAGTGGGATCTGCTCTAACAGAACGGGACCCATATGGATGTGGTATCTAGGTGTCTGTGCTCATTTGCCCATGTAGTGTATTATACATAGCAATAGCCAGTTTTCTCTCTCGGTTGCCCTTATGTCCTCTCAGTCTCATTCGATACCATTTTACAGAGATTAAGATTGAAAATACTTTTGGTCTCTTAGGCAAACACATCAAGACAGTTGAAATGAATTTTCATCAGCAGGATGGCCTCAGAATCTGAGATGTGTCAAGTGGCAGCTTCTATCTCTCTGCAACCTTTTCTGTCTTTCTGTTTCTAGTCAAGAGGACCGATGGAGGGGAGGGGGGGAGGGGGAGAAAATAACTGTTGGTGCCTGTCATCTTCTTATTCACAGGCCAGACAGCTCTTATGCGTATGTGAACGATGAATACAAATGAAGGATGCACATACTCTTAACTCTTGTGGTTAGTGTGGACATGCTAGGTCATGGTAGCATTATGTTTGGTTTTATGTGCATTTGTAGAGCTTGATGACAGTTTCAGTTACTCACCCTCATGTTGTTCCAGAACTGTATGACTTTCTTTCCACATATACTCAACACACATATACTCAAAATACATTTTGAAGAACATTTTTGTCCTTACAATGAAAGTCAATTAGACCCCATTTTAATTGTGTAGCCACAGACATTTTTTTTTTTTTTCAGATATCCATATAAATATGTGATTTGCAGAAGAAAAAGAAGTCACTGAACATGAAAACTGAAAACTACGAATAGCCTTGTCAGCAGCACGTTGTCATGTGTTTTTGAGTGACCTGAGTTTGAGTCCTGATTTGAGGTCTCTTCTCATTTTGTCCTAAATAAAAAAGAAATTACTGATCAAACGTTCCAAATTTCAAGAAAATTTTAAGTGTTAGTTGTCTTTAGTTGTTGTTTCAGTTGTCAGAATTTGGTTTTGGACACATACTTGGCTATCTTGTGATATATGATGCACTTGCACGAACACACCTGTTTGGTGGTGCGTGCTTTGGCTGGTCCACCTGTTTTCCACCTGCTAGCGAAGAAGCTACTGCCAGGTATGAGAGCTCCGTATGCCACATATCTCTCCAAGACGCTAATGTGTACTCCAGCAGCAGATGTGCTCTCACATTTACACTTTGTAACACCCAGGTGAGAGGTGTGTGTGTGTGTGTGTGTGTGTGTGTGTGTGTGTGTGTGTGTGTGTGTGTTTGTGTGTGTGTGTGTGTGTGTGTGTGTTCTACAAGTAGTGGATGTAAATATGATGAGTAAAGGCAGGGGGAGACTGGGTTTTGTCTCTGTCTCTCATTCTCTCTGTTTCTTCACATCTCGCTCACACACACACATCCATTTGCTCTTTTCCCACAGGAAGATGTTAAGATGCCGGTCCATCCATTACTGTAAATAGAGCTTGAGACAGATGAAATGAGGAGAATCGTAGAGGTAGATGGGGATGTCGAGGGCACGTTGCTGCAGTCCATAGATCTCTAGGCCTGTGTGCTAACAGTAGCTAATGCGAGCTTGTGTGTTTCATCTAAAATGCTTGAGTGAGCCACCTGTGCATGGAAATGAATTTTCTGTGCAATATTTATGCATGGACCATGTGCATGGAATGAATATAACAGATTTTTCACTTGGCAAGAAAAAAACAAATCCTTGACAGGACTGTTTTAATAATGCTAATTTAATAACAGCTGATTTAATGCTCTGCTAATCATGCAATTGAAATGAAATTATCTCAAGAGTTTTAAAAAGACTATGATCAAAAATCACTATGTGCTTGTCTGTACAATTCTGTCTCAATTTTAAACCATAAAGAACTGCCTTGATGTCTAACATTGTGTCTACACCGGACGCGACCGTTGTCACTCGCGTTGCAACAGCTAAAAGCTGTCTACACTGGATACGATAAAGCGCCCTTTGAAAGGCATTTTTCCTTCATGTTAGTATGTCATAAATAGAACGAGGCATGTTGGAGATGTTGCTGTTGGTTGATTTGCCGTTCGCGTCCGGTGTACATACGGTGTAAGACTGGCATTGTTGATCACTAGTATATGTAATGTTTGCAGCTAACTATAGCCCTTCGTCAATCAGCTTCTTCAGACGACCTGGGTGGTTGACAAACATAAGTTTTGAATGGATCTGCTGGTTCCTAGACCGGTATTAAACCAGCATTAACCAGAATTGTGAAGAAATCATGCAAACTACTGTGCTGCTATTCACTATTTAATTTTTGCTGTGCTATTTACAGTGGTCTTATTGTGTATGTTGCCCATTCAAGTTATGTGTCATTGTGTTAACTACATCTTAATTCCAGGGTTGTTGAGTAAGGACACCGCTGAAATCTCTACTGTATATCATCTTTTATTCCTGCAGATTGAATTAAAAATAGAATGCACCACTGACCACATTCAAACAGCTGTGATATCCGTTTCTTGTATCTTACATTTAAACTATGAGATAATTATTCACTCACACAATACATTCACACTAAGTGACACAAAAGCATGCTTTGAATATGAATATTGGGATATTGAAAACGCAATAGATTAGGATATTGCAGCTATGATTATTTTATGTGCAACAAAATGCTGTTTGTTTTGCCCCCAAATGATTAGCATATTTCGGTAGCTTTAATTGGGATGACCAGCCGTCAATCTGAGTGGAACAGTGCCAACCTGACCCTTATGTGGCCTTGAGAAAAACACAGATGTCAACGTGGACCTATGTTTTTACAGTCCCAGAGTACATTATTGGGTGAGCAATTGCATTTGAATAAAGAGGTGACTTCACCAGCACAGACTTCCTGTATAAGCAGATGTAAAGGAGGGAATATGTACATTTATTTATGTAAATATATGCATGTGGTGGGGGCGATGCCTTTACGCCTGCTTTCATATGTATGTTTGTGTGTGTGTTCATATAAGTAACACAAGAAGGGTTGAGGATCCTAGATTTCCTGTAGATTTGAATCAGAGGGCTCAGCGGGCATTTTGGGCTGAGATCGGCAGCATGCCCAAAGTCTTAAACCCTCACCGGTTGCCAGACAGTGACAGTCGACTCCAATCTGGCAAACAAATGGGTGCCAAGCATGAATGATTCTCCACGTCTGTTCACTCACATCCTCTGGAGATCTTCAGCATCAATAAATATTATAATAACCTTCACCTTTGACCATGGGAGTAACTTCAGTGGTGGGCACAGGTGTGGGGCGAAGGGCTTGCACTGACATACTAGTTGTGACATCTCAAAATTGCACTGGCTTTGCTTGTAGTTTATACACTAATAATTTAACATCATCTTTTACTGATCTGTATATAGCCTTTATCAGGGTTCCCCAAATCCGGACCTGGAGGGCCACTGCCCTGCAGAGTTTAGTTCCAACCCTAATAGGGTGACCATATGTGCCATTTTCCCAGGACGTGTCCTGTCCAGGATTTCTAAGTTGCATAAAATGTCCCAGTTTTGGTTTTGTTTTCATATTTGCAGAAGGTAATGAGTGAAAAATAATTTGACCAATAGCGTGCATTATACATAATCGATCATTCGTGGCTTGCGAGAAGGCTGGATCTACAGAGAACGGTCAAAGCATTGCAAATACGACAACATTTTAATGCATTGCATGAAGACTGTCAATAAGAACAGTAGCTTGCACAGACCACTGTGTAGAAATCGCGTTCCTAAATCGCATCCGGGGGCACATCGATATGACCGCTTTCACGATTAGAGAGGCAAGGGCTCAAGCCATTTTAGGCAATTTAGAAATCTTGGACAGGACGCGTCCTGGGAAAATGGCACATATGGTCACCCTAAACCCTAATCAAACACACCTGAACAAGCCAGTCAAGGTTAGAGTTACAAGGTTCAGAGTTACTAGAAAATTGCAGGTAAGTAAACTCTGCTGGACAGTGGTCCTCCTGGGCTGGATATAAGGAACCCTGGTCTATATGATGCATTGATCCAGAGGTGAGGTCTGCTATTGATTATTAACTCATTTTTAAATCATAACTACAAATGTAAACAACAGAATTACGATTACAAATGTAAAAAAAAAAAAAAAAAATCTTTTTGTAGGGATTTGAGGGAGAATTAATTCTTGCTGAGAATTTCAGTTGATCAAATGAACTGGTTTGACTGGATAACTTCATTCATACATCAGAAACTTCATCCTGTCCCAATATTTGGTATTTGGTATTATCAGCAATTAATTGTCAAGCTTGATCTAATGTTTTCATGAATTATGATGGGTTCTGGGTTCTAATCTGCCCTAATATACAGTAACTATTAATTTTAATAAACCAACTCCAATGGAAAAGCGATAGATTGGAGCACATGTCTGAAAGCCACATGAACATTATCACTGTCATTTTCCATGACTGCTAATAACCACAGTGACCACTCAGCAAACCTCTTAAAACTTCACATTCTTGCACTCATTATAACACACAATTGAAATGTTGAAACTCCTACTTGACAAGTAGGAGAAGCTTCCTTTGTAATATATACATCTCTGCCATGAAATATTATAATATTATGAGAAACAATCTCTTGAAGCTACCAACATGTCTCCTGTCCTTTCCCTTTCATGGTCTGTTCCAATTGTTTTCGCCCTCTCACCTTCAAAGTCACAAATCCTTCATTTCAGGTCCAAACTTCAGCCTGGTTCAGGCAGCTGATATGACTGATGAAGCTTCTATTGTGATATTGCTGTCTGGAGATGCTCAGATAGAAATAGTGTGCTGAATATAGAGCCAGCATCAGTGTGTCCTTATCTGCTACCGTTTAATTAGCACACCTTCCCATTGCGAGGTGAATTTTCTTAGCTGCCAACAAGACAGACGGAGGCCATGTTAGATTTGCGGTGTTTCCAGCTGCTATCACCTGGTAAATCAAATCTAGCACCCGCCAAATAGTCTCTGCCTCACTTACGGAGACTGATGTGACAAATAAGGCACCCCGCTTTGCAATTCATCTCCCTAGAAGTCTATGATAAACAGTAATAGGAAAGAAAGTCCCACTGTCAGGCTGACTGCAAGGAAGCAGTTTGTCATAAATGATGAGAGACGCCTGATTTAAGCCAGGTTAGCTTGGTCTATTACTTGCGATGGCATCCTATACACCGAGATTGGATCAACTGCATGTAGTAATATTGTGTAGTACTGAAGTCAGTAGCCTATCTTAAATAGAACCTTAAGTTGCATTCACACTGAAAGCGACTTTGCTCAATCCTTAATATTAAAGATGAATGAAAAACAGCGAGTGCTCTTTGCCATCACGGCTGGACACATCTACATCCTGTTGCCAACAGTCACTGTCGTTCATGTCTTCAGAAATCGCCAGTTCCCTATTGAAATAAATGGGATCATGTCACTTTCTTGCTGTGTGTTGCTGGCAGTGTGAACTCAGCTTTAGTGCTCATGTGGAAAATGAAGAATTGGATCTGGCCTGCATCACATCTTGGACAGTCAACCTGTGCAACATTTCAGTTACTGTCTGCATTTTCAGAAAAATATGGGTACAACAGCTTGTCACTGGGACATTTCCATTAAGGGGACACTTTTGTACCATGTTTACCCCTAAATACTAGTACATAGTAAGGGTTAGTTCACCCAAAAATGAAATTTCTGTCATTAACTACTCACCCTCATGTCATCCCAGACCCATAAGACCTTCACTCATCTTAGGAACACAAATTAAGATATTTTTATGAAATCTGAGGTTATCTGAACCACACTCTGGCAGCAACGTCATTGCACCTTTTGAGGTCCAGAAAGGTATTAAAGGCATTGTGTAGTCAAATAGTCAATGTGACTACAGTGGTTGACTTAGTGAACGCAGTGCAGGTTTCTGTGTTAACGTCCAAACGCCAGCTCAGTATTGGTTGAAGCTGTACATGTGAGCAACATGGCACATACGTGTGATGCTGATGCAGGAGCCGGCCAATAATGAGCCGGCAATCGGATGTAGAACCTGGAAGCCTGCACTGCATTTACTACGTCAACTACATATGACAGTGACAGTGATATGCAGTGACAGGCTACCGTTTTTACACTTTTTCTGACAGTGTGTTTACTACTATACATTTCGAAAAATAATTTGATCTAAAATCATTTAACAGTAACAGTAACCCCTTTGGACAACCTGGCCGAAATTCCTTTATAACAGACACAATGGTGACCTCAATAATCAGATTAAAACTGCAAAGTATCAGTCCAGCACTGTCCACCTGGCTTCATTGCTCAGGCCTGCATTAAAAAGGCCCCATTTGTAACCAAGTAATTCATTCATTTAATATGACTGAACCTCTTGCTTGCCACCTACTGCCAAGTTTCAGACCTCAAACATCCCATATTTGTTAATCTTTAAGGTCAATGTCCCTCTGCAGCGGGTGGCATGAGAGAAAATACTGCGTCAGGCAGAGGACAAAGCCCAAAGCCTGTGAATGCTTGGCCGACATGAACAGTCAGGAATATTTTAGACTGGGATACGCTTTGTGTGCAGGAAGAGCCTGCAGTGTTTAGTACTGTCCTCCGGAGATGAACTACACTTCTTCCTGTAGACAGACTCATGCCAGCTATCCTCTATAATCTCCCACTCTTTTTCCCCATCTTTTAAAGTGACAAATATAAGCTTTGAAGAGGAGCCATGGTTTGGACTCTTGTTCATCCTGGCATCCCACAGACCAGCTGAGGAGTGACTATGGGCTTCCCTGGCATCTAACTGTTGGACCACGGCTGTTGGGCTAGCTGTGAGGTGCAAAGGGGATTGAACTAAAGTGAAGGGCTAACAGTTATTTTCCTGTTTTTTTAGATAAGCATGCAGTTGATATATAATTTTACAACCAAGCTGGAAAACCCCATTCATGTTCTTCCAAGAGCCTACAAAGCAGTGTGAACTGAGCCATGTCCTGTCATACACCTCTGATTTTATCCAATACAACACAAGAGGAATATGAATGAGCCTAGCACTTTTGTTGCACCTTTAAATCCCTAACTGCTGCCGAAAACTTTTCAATTAGTTCTGTGAGTTCATCTTACCAACAGCAGGTCTACTCCAGCGTGGCAGAACTAAACAAATGCTGCTGGGAAATCAACCACTTCACTAAAGACTTTTCCCTAACAGTCACACACTTTAATGTAGCAATTGGATTGGAAAAAAAAATAAATAAATAAGTTACCTTGACAGAATCAAGAGAGAAAAATTTAATTGAATGCCTATTGGGTAATATGCTTCTCTTAGGGATTCCATGGTGCGAGACTGACTGGCAAACTGCCTTGTCCAGGGACTCACTTGATTACTCGGCGGGAACGAAGCCACGTCGTCCGATCCTCTTTTAATCACAGGTTGGCTGTGTGAGCTGGGACAAGTCCGTTAATCCCCTGCAAATCTGTTTTTGTTAGAAAGGCCTCAAAATGCAATTATCACCCTTGTGGTGATGCACTGGTAGCAGATATGGCATATCTTCAACAGCTGCATGACCACAGCTCCAGTTCTTTGCCTTTGACTCTCTTGTAGTCTTGGAAATTGAGAAGCACTTCAGTTTGAAATTGATTTTAGTGTATGGTATCTCAGAACAAGACAGGCGGTTACTCAGAAGCTTCCAAAACACAATAACAAACCAAGGATTTCTTGCGTGCCAAGTTACAGGTCAGGATCTCTCATTATGTGCCTGCATTGCAACCAATAATAGATGACGGGGAAGTTCTCGAGAGATTGCAGTTCGCAAGAGCTTTGTAGTTGCAATTATTACACAGAAGCTTAGATACTATATGAATAATACAATGAGAATATTTTATTATTTTCTGAAATTTCACTGTAGTTACTGACAAATAAACCATCTGACCTTTTGTAGGAAACACTAGTATAACATCTAACAAACGGCGAAAGCTGTTTCTTCTTCTTCTTCTTCTTCTTCTTCTTCTTTACTTTTTCTTTTTTTACTCTGGGTTTCCTTCTTGTTTTTGAGACCACATTCTGATTTAGGACAGATTGTTCTCAATCCCCCCAAACTCACCAGTAATACAGACTTTCTAATGGGACTGTGGAAAAAAAAAAAAAAAAAAAGTTCTGACTCTTGTAAAACACAAATATTCCTCTTCTTGCAAGTCCACTCTCAGCTCCTGATTCCACTGATTATCACCGAACACATATTGTCAGAAAAGATTAGTGGAATTTATTAGATGCATAAGCTAATGCAAAATCATCTACTTATTATTTTTTGGCCCGTAATGCTATATTAGAGCTGTTCAATCCAATTTCTCTCCTCTCATCTCCTCTCTTCTCTCCTTCTGTGAATAGCACAGTGATGAATAGTTAGCAATCTTCACTAAGGCAATCATTGCTATTTCTATTGTTCATACTTACAGTTTGGATGTAAATGTAAAACTATTCATCTTAAGTAAGATTCAGCATGCTACTCATCCCATGCTGTTTGTGCTACTCACATAAATGATACTTTGTCTGACTTAAGTGGTGTGCTATTGCTTTTATAAATGATCAGACATGAATTTCTGATGGACAATAAAACAAGTAAAAACATCCAACAGACTTACATTTACTTACTTGGAACCAGAACATCATGAAGACTTGGGTGTGAGGTCTTGCAAAGATCCAGAACTACCTATAAATGCCCTAGGAACCACCCTGATCAATCTATTAAACACACTAAAAATATGTAGCAACCACCGACGACACCAGAAAAATGTAAAAATGTAGTTGTAATTGTATTGAGAAAAAAGATATGTGTTTGAACATGGACTGTTTTACATGTGTGAGAGATTTTCTTTCTACCATCTCTGAAGCAGCAGATATGAGCTCTCTGATCAGTCACTCTTGATTACCAACTTTTCAGCCCATCAGAACGGACACCTGCCTTGATTGGCACTCTCTCGACATAGTGATGAAATAAAAATAGATGTTCAAACACATTCTGTTGCTAAGGCATATCTTTCTAGATGCCTCAACACCTCTCTTTCATGCTGCTTTTTATGCATTCAACAAGAAAATAGTCTGAGCCTTGATTAAAACCACAGCTCTGTGAAATAACGAATAGTTCACAATAAAGCATTTGTACTTATCTCATGTCTTTGACAACCAGTTCAAGGAGCCCTCTGAGCTCAGTTCAGCTAATGTGATTTCTCTGCTGTCTGATCTCTACTGTCAATTGCATTAAGTGGAAAGGTCAGCAGATCAATCCGACTGCAGTCAGATGTTTTGAAGATAGACAGAGAATGGTTTGCTTATAGTGGGGACAGGGTGACAAACATACCCTGTTCATCACAGTGATTCTAGTATGGAACTATGGATGATATGAATGGTAAATATGCCAATGGGAACCCTTGGTTAAATGCATCTCGGGGTATGTATGAATCTGACTCAGAAATTTTATTCAAATTACTCTTTAAACTTTGTCAACAAACTTTTTGTTTTTCATACCATGACCTACAAAAAGTTATCTCCTCAATAAAAAGAGAGGCTATGAGGCATAATATATTAATAATGTTTTTCCCATACTGAAACTGGTATGAAAATAGATAGAGAGCATGCTGTGGGTGAGGGAAATATTAATATTTTGTCATGGCGAATGGTGCTTGCCCGTAGAAATGTCGCTGCCACAATGTAGGATGTTTTGAGTGTTTGCGAGGGTGTTACTGTCTGGTTGATTCTGTGAATTGTTATGTGGTTACTTATTGTACCCAGGGCCAGGGGAAGACAGTCCAAAAAAAAAACGTTCAAAACACCAATTTATTATAGTGACCCCTACTGTTGACTTAAGACAGGTGTAATAAATTAATACAGTTGACTCACCATTTAAAAGAGGACCTTTCTTGCTTTGGCTGCTGCAAACTCTTCAATTATCCAATTTGTGACAGATTTGGTGCTCAATTTGACCATTCGCAAAGACCCGCCCCTTTAGTTATTGTTGCTATGTCCGACAAGTCATGCCACTCTCATGCCACACATCATGTTCTCACAGAGTAAAAAATACATTGCGGAGCAAAGAGGACACTGACAACATGTCGACAGACAAGACAGTGCAGGTTGCTTTTGATATGAAACAAAGTCTCAAATTTCAAATTTTGTCATTTTTAAAGAAATTTAAACAATAAAAACCGTTTTGTGGCTCTTTAATGTGTCGTGACAGATTGCTGTAGCTCCTCAGTTCAAGTGGTTTGTGAACCGATCATCTCTTCCTAGTAGTTCATTTATAGCATCAAATAGGCATGAATGAACATCAGAAGGAATATTGTTTCAACAACGGAAAGACGTCAATACACACCATTTTCAAGTTCAAGTCCACCGATGTTAATCTACTTAATTACTTAATCTAACTCGCCTGACTGCTTTGTCGGACATAACGGTGGATTCGGCTTTATGATTAGTTAGATCGCTTGTAATCAAATTCTCGACGAAGACACTGTTGATCATGCTTGTCATGGTGGGCGCCCTCTAGTGGTCTGGCGCCCTGGGCAATTGCCCAGTTTGTTCAGCGCTTTCGCCGGCCCTGATTGTACCAGTTCAAACGAGTCCATCCCCAAGTTTAGATGAAGTAACACTTTGTTTTATTAGTCCACTTTGGACATCCTACTAGCTATAAGTAACTTTGAAACTACATGTCAACTACCAGTCATTAGACTGTGTCTGCTAACACTTTATTTTTATGCTCCCCCAACAGACATTCTACTCACTACAAGTAACTTAGCAAGTACATGTCAACTTAATCTACTAACTCTAACCCTAACTTAACAGTCTACTAATACTCTAATGAGTGTTAGTTGACATGTAGTTGCAAATTAAAGAAAGTTATTTGATATGTAGTTGCAAAGTTAGTTATAGCTGGTAGAATGTCTAAAGTGGATTATCGAAATAAAGTGTAAACTTCTATGATATACTGGACCCTAGATTTGGCTCTTTTTAGTAAACCAATGGGCTTTTTTTTTTTCTTTTCTTTTTTTTTTTTTTTTTTTTTGTGTATCATGCCATATCAAAATCATAAGTATGATGCTGCACATATCATTCACAAATATGCTGTATATTTCATTTGTGTCATTAGTAACAGTTCTAAAGTTACATGCTGAAGATTAATACTGACTGTGAGAGGTTTTGAAAAAGCAAGTAGCCAAAGACTGCAAACGAAATTCAGATTGTGCAATTGTGCCATTGTGCCTAGCATATGATGGAAAAAAAAAAAAATCACAGGTTTACAATACAGAGCTATATATGGTTCAGAATATCAAAAAAAAAAAAAAAAAAAAAAAAACTTGGGTGAGCTTTTTGACTTTTGCTGGTTGATAACTTTATAATGTGGCATATGTTTAAAAACAATGCACAATGGTGTACTCAGAAGACCAAGTGTGTTTTGATTATTCAGCCTTATTCATAAGTTTTATATATTTAGCTGTTCACCATCCCTATTGTGTTTAAAACTCTTGTTAATATGTATTAGAAATAATTTAGTTTCACCTCTCCTTGAAAATTATATGTGTATCTGATATGTGGGAAGAGTAAAGTCACATAGTTGAACTCCTTCGTCTATATAGTATAGTAATATAATAATTAATTAGTCATTAGAATCCCATTTCCATTGTACTGTGTATAGTGGTGATTGATTTAAGACTGCTTTGAACTAAACCATAACCAATAGTGTGTGTGTGTGCGTATTATGGGGAATATCACCTGTATTCCTCCTGGTGCATTTCAATATTTTAGTAGATAAAGACTGCTTCAAGACTGCTTTGAAAGCTCAGCTTTCCACTAAACCGTCACCAAGAGTGTGAGTGTGTGTCATCTGTACTCCTGGTGCATTTCCATATTTTAGTAGATAAAAGTTAAATATTACTATGCAGCACAGCCATGTTTCACTGAAGTCTTATGAGCCCTATTTACATTCAAAACAACGAAGAAAAAAAAAAAAAAAAAAAAAGGTAACACTTTATTTTAGGGTCTTTTAACTAGTTGCTTATTAGCTTGTATATTACTAGAATATTGGCTGTTTATTAGTACTTATTAAGCACATATTAATGCCTTATTCTGCATGACCTTATTCTACATTCTTAATCCTACCCAATACCTAAACTTAACAACTACCTTACTAACTATTAATAAGCAGTAAATTAGGAGTTTATTGAGGGAAATCATTGTTAATAGTTTATATGTGTTCCCTATACTAAATCTTAAAAAAATAAAATAAAATAATAATTCAGTGCTCAGAAATAGACATGGTTTATGGAAGACAGTCATGACTTATGAGGCGTTTAGTTTGACATTAATGATGTTGTCTCTTGTGTATTGCCATTTATAAACATTGTAAAATGCAGTTCAGAATTTGGACAATTACATTTGTTTAGTAATTTTATTGTTCATTGGTCGTTTGAGAAGCAGCTTTTAGGAGCAACATTGCAGACTGACACACACACACACACACACACACACACACAACATCTGTGACATCTGTGACATCTGTACTTCCACTTGAAAAGCACTGGCTGACCCTGGTACACAATACTAAAGGTTAAAGGTATCTAGGGGGGCACTTTCCATGAATAACCTACAAAATGGGCCTGGTAGCCTTGTACATTTTTTTTTTCTTTTTCTCTCTCTCTCTCTCTCTTTCAAACAAACGGTCAGTGAAAGGACATACTTAATCTTCAGAAAATTTTCAAAAAGATTTGTGCTGTATTTGTTTGTGGGCAACCTTATGTGAAAAATGCCAGTAGTTCAAAACCAGTTGATTTATATTGTGCAAAACACTGAATTTCAAATTCAGTTACCAGATGGATAATGAATTTCAGTCCCATTTTTTTTAAAAGTGGAAGCATTTCATGGAATAAGATTCAATGACCCTCACTTAATTATTATTATTATTATTATTATTATTATTATTATTTATTTTTTTTTTTTTTTTTTTTTTTTTTGGTACTTTTTGTAATTACAAAAATTGGTAACACTTTATTTTAGGGTCTTTTAACTAGTTGCTTATTAGCATGCATACTACTAGAACATTTGCTGTTTATTAGTACTTATTAAGCGCATATTAATGCCTTATTCTGCATGACCTTATTCTACATTCTTAATCCTACCCAATACCTAAACTTTACAACTACCTTACTAACAATTAATAAGCAGTAAATTAGGTATTTATTTATTAATAGTTTATATGTGTTCCCTATACTAAAGTGTTACCCAAAAATTATACTATTTGTGTATTATCTGGATAAAGCAATACTTAATTTTAATGAATAACATTGAGTCTCGTCTTGTTCTAAGCAACTGAGAAAAACAAAGAGAACGTATGCTTTAAAGAAATAAGACAATAAAGACATCTGTGTGATTGAATATGCTGTACTATACCAAACTATCCAAACACCATTAAAGCTCTCTGAAATATTCAGAGATAAGCTCTTATATGCTTAGACAGAACTCTGAACCCCAGGCACATTGCCTGCTATCAGCAACGCCTGCTCATTATGTCTTCATTTAACACATTCCAACCCTAGGACGGGCATTCTAACCCTGTAGGCAGAAAAATCTAATAAACAAGACAGATTCTTCTTCATTATACCTTAAGAGGAAAGCACAATCGTCATGAAGCTTTCCTGTGTGTCATTAACAAAATCTCCATAATCCATATATTTAGAAATGAAAAGCATCGTTGATGTTGGAACTCTGAGTTAGGCGTCCTAACTGAACAGTACGCAGTTGGCTTGTTAAAGAAAGTGAAGTTAGTGCTGTTAGGGGTACATTAGCTTTTAAGGAAAGCATCACCTAAGGCAAGCATTGTACTTGGGGTTGCTAGTAGGGTTAGATATTTATGGTGGGTTTGTTCGTCCGCCATGACACTCGCTGTGAGAAATGCTGGAAGTGATACAAATGCTAAAACGGTTCCTGTGGTGATACTGGTAGAATAAAGCATGTCTGGAAGACCTCTCAGCCAATCAGAATCAAGGACCAAGTAACTGTTGTATGTATATATATATATATATATATATATATGTATGTATATATATATATATATATATATATATATATATATATATACACATATCAATCAATAAACAATAAATGTATTGTAAATCTGGTATCCGAGTTATGTCATTCAAATAATGATTATATCTAGAAAGAGCAGGAAGACAGAATTGTCTAATTTCAATAAATGCTCTTTTTGTTTGTTTTTACATTTTAACATTTTAACATTTACTTAATGCTTGATACTGCTGTTCCATAACTGCAAAACATTCACTGAAATTGCTATCACCTACTGAATTGTTGGTATCATAAATACTTCACAAGCATTTATTGATTCACCAGATTGCATTACTCTGGGCTCAATCTGACTCAGACTGCTACTGAAAGATCAAATTATTTTTCAGATAATTTAAATTTGATTTGCTGAGCAGCATGTGGGGTGTTTGCCAGCTGTTGGCCAGGTGCTTGCCCAGTTGGGTGCACTTAGGTGACTTTGCATAACAAAATATTTGAATAACAGTAGCAATGAGACACAGACTGGAATGGTGAACTTTATTTATTTATTTATTTGTGACCCTCGACCACAAAAGCAGTCATAAGTAGCACGGGTATATTTGTAGCAATAGTCAACAATACATAGTATGGGTCAAAATTATCGATTTTTCTTTTATGCCAAAAATCATTAGGATATTAAGTAAAGATCATGTTCCATGAAGATATTGTGTAAATTTCCTACTGTAAATATATCAAAAATGTATTTTTATGAGTGGATATGCATTGCTAAGGACTTAATTTGGACAACTTTAAAGGCGATTTTCTCAATATTTTGATTGTTTTGCACCCTCAGATTCCAGATTTTCAAATAGTTGTATCTCATACAAATCCAAATATTGTCCTATCCTAACAAACCATACATCAATGGGAAGCTTATTTTTTCAGCTGATGTATAAATCTCAATTTAAAACAAATTGACCCTTATTACTGGTTTTGTGGTGCTGGGTCACATTTAAAAGTATAATTATACACATAATTCTACTATAATTCTATAAAAATGTGCAGTTCTTATCTTAAGAAGCTACTTCTACCTGATTCTTGTCTACATTACTTGATGCAACTTAATAACGTTATATAAAATTAAGAGCATATTTGTAAAAGATGTAAAAGAAGCTAGGTGAGGGAGATATAACGCGATCTGTAGAGTTGGCTGGGTGATTAAGTGGTGAAAAACACTTCCAGCAACCTTCAATTACTCTCTGGTAATTGTCTTTGAGACTCACAGGTATATTTCTTAATTAGTATTAACAGTTTTCCGTGGAAGTGTGGGAAACTCACACTTCATAGAATTCATAGATGGGGATTCGAAGAAACATACTGTGTTCCTGTGGTGTGCCATTAGTAAAATAAATTCACTGAGAAACAACTGACAACTGCAGCTCTTCAGCTAATAGTCACACAAGCTTTTCAGCTAAACGCACTGCGCTCACATCTATTAAGATTCAGCTGTTGACTGAAATTAATTACATCTGATCAACAAGTCTGTGATGGAGAGATCCAATCAATTTAGTGTCACTAACTGCATTTGCAAGGGGGAAGGGGAACCTTGCGACTGAATCGGCTTCAGAGATATACCTTCTGTGCATGTTGGCTGTCAACAGATTTTGTTCTCCAGCTTCGAATTTGGGCATTTCATCAGCACTAATGCATATAGTTTTTTGAAGCGTTCCTTGTATTCTACATCAATGCAAATATTTCTTTTTTTTTCCTTCATAATATTGTCTCTCACAGAAAAAAAAAAATGGCAAGAGAAAAAGACCATCTCTTCACTTAGATGGAAGGGTTTTATGAGGCTTCACGCCACTTTATTGAACTGCCCTTTGCAACGATGTTCTTTACTGTTGTTTACTTTTCTATTAGGAATTGAGAGCCTAAGACTGTCGATAAAATCACTCAATGAAGTCATCTTGTTCTACTCCACCCATTCTGTATCATTTGTCTCTTCAACCAAGAATCCCCAGAGATTTCATGGGGTGAGAGAACAGCAAAACGTACAACCGATGATTTAGCCTCCCCTTTAGAGAGGGGAAATATGATAAGGTTTTAAAAAAAGGGAGTGAATGAAAGAAAAATGAGTGATAAAAGGTGAGCTGAACAGGTTAGTAAGGCTGAGTAACAGTTTAACCCAAGAGACAGCATTATAAAACAACAGAAGTGGTGGTTGGGAGACTAATGTAAAAGAGATCAAAATCATACAAAAATTATAATAATGAATACAGACTATTAACATTATTATTTATTATTATTAATCATAGAAGAAATAATCATCATAATAAACAACCGTTCTGCAAAATAATAGTCCATTAACCAATAGTTTCAACAGGTTTACAGTTGCCAAGCAACATAGCAGCATTATGGTGTGCATTAATACAGAAATTCAATTAATGTACATGTATCAGCTATTTTACAATGGCTTGGAACATTGATTATCCAATCAGATTTTAGAGCCAGAAGAATCCATTTTATAAACGATAATTTTATCGACCGATAGCTTACTGAACAACTGCTTTTTCTTCATCTTCATCTTTCTTTGTCTTCATCCTTTTTTCACGCTGCGTGATTCTGAAAGGAAGGCAAGTCAAAGAAGGGCAAATATAGAGAGCATTTTACTCAAGTCTTATGCACAGAATGCTGCCATACTACTGAAATTAGATTACGCACATCTGCGTTTCACAGGAAGTGAAAGGGCAGGAAGTGTATGGTGTTAAAAACTGAACTTTAACCTGATCTTAGGCTGATTAATGCTAATAGTTTTCACACAGATAATCTGACAGAGAAAGTCTTGCTCTCTGATCCACAAGGTCTTAATATCAATTGCTTTATTTCCTCCAGCAACAACAGATAAATCAGTAAAATGACTTACAGAGTCACAATCCTGTTTTTTTTTTTTTTTGTACATTATGTAACCTTTATTACCCCGTTGGAGTTTTTCTCTCTCTCTCTCTCTCTCTCTCTCTCTCTCTCTCTCTCTCTCTCTCTCTCTCTCTGTGTGTGACACACAAAACTAAGACTCATAACTACAAAACCATAGCAAGAGAGTCAAAAGGTATGTATCTTTCTTATTTGACATGCAAAACTCAGGAAGAAAGGTAAGAGGACAATTCTTTTTTGGTGAAGTTCCCCTACAAGTGAGCTGCATCTGGATCAAATTACGATAGCATAAAGTAATCAAAAGTTACAGCATTTGGAACCAAGATAGCCTTTTTGTTTAATCCCTGACACCCCCCTAATGGCAGTTTTAAAATCGTTCCTTCATAAGGAATATCTCGTGATCAACTCAATAGATTATGTTGATTTTGGACTCATTTCAATCGTGAACATCCACTGTAAGTAATGATGTGCCATTTTCTATGCTCTATACATGCTTTATGAAGTTATAAGCAAAAAGGTGACGTGAAAGCTACATTTGAAAGCTGTATGATGTTTTTTTAATACATTGCATAGTGCAAAAAAGTATTTCATAAATTATGAAAATTTTTTTTTTATCATCAAATAACTCAGCACTACTTAGGGTTTAATCAAATTGGCTACATTCATTGTAAAGTTTAGATTCATAAGCTTTCAAATGACACCTATTTTATGTTGATCAAGGCAGTAGTTTTGAAAAATATGATTTTTTTTTTCGTAGCTAGGTGGCGCTCACGGCGGTACACTCTGGTTTAGAGGGACTACTCAGCACTCGTTAAGAGTTGATCAAAATGGTTAGATGCTGAGCTTCTAAGCTTTAAAATGATACCTATTTTGTGTTATTCCTGTCAATGGTTGATTAGTAATTATGAATTTTTTCCCAGGGGGTGGTGTATCGTCGGCGGTACACTTTGGGTTTAAAGGGTTAATGAAATTCCTTTCTGCTAAATAGGTAGGACAATTACAACACCCATAATGCACTTGGCATGTTGCCATCCAAGACCACTCCCACCAGTCCACCATGAATACAAAAAAGACCAAAGTCAAATACTGGCTTGCTTTAGTAAGAAATACTTCTTATCAAACTTTTAGTCATAATTGTGTCGACTATTGTTTCCGGGTGCAAGAATTCAGAGTAAATGTTTAGCCGGAGTGAGTTACTTTCAGTTTCCAGTGAAAGATCCAGCACGTTGTAGGCAGCGGTAACCAGATAAGACAGCTTGTGGTGTGAGTGTGTATTTACCAAGGTATGTTTACCACAGTCTTTATTTTACTCTTAAATTGAAAAACCCATTATAAAACCCATATAAATAAATAAAAAAAAAAAAACCATATAAATAACCATAAGAAAATGGGTAACTCTTTAGTATGTGGAACACATATTCACTATTAATTACAACTTTTCCCTCACTAAATTCCTAATTTACTGCTTATTAATAGTTAGTAAGGTAGTTGTTAAGTGTAGGTATTGGGTAGGATTAAAAATGTAGAATAAGGACATGCAGAATAAGGCATTAATATGTGCTTAATAAGTACTAATAAACAGCCAATATCCTAATAATATGCATGCTAATAAGCAACTAGTTAAAAGATCCTAATATAAAATGTTACCAGAAAATCTTGAATTCAATTGTTCCTCAAATCCTTTTTTCCCCCCACATTTTAAAATGATGTATGGATAATTAGTAAACCTAAGTTGCTTATTAAATATGAAACATTACTAACAATATGAAAGTTATTCTTACATTTGCCTTATAAAAAATCATTAAAGATTTCACAGCAAAAAGATAGGTGTACCACAACCTCAGTTGTTTTTTTTTTTTTTTACAAAGACCTTTCACTTACTAAAAAAAGTAAACGATAATTCAGACAACAGAAGGCATATACAGTAGTAGATTGTGTACAACAGATTTAATTTGATCATGTTGATAATTTAGAGGCCTTAGAAATTTGTGTATCAAATATGATACATTGACTTTAGTTAGCAGCAAATGCAAATCTTGTAAAAGTTTTGCAGAACAGCATGTACACAAGTGTTTTTTAAATGTAAGTACATAATTAAAGACACTCAATATAAAGTAGGACAAAATCTATTTAATTAAACTGTTTGTCTGTTTGTTGTCCCTATTTGCTTTTTAATATTAAAATTCATTGCATAATGATGTTGATTCATGAGAAATGGTCATATGGTTAATAGGAACATTCTGAGCGAAATATGCCTTTTTCAGTTATCTCAATAGTTCAAATTGTCATAGTCCACCATATGTCCTATGCATTCTGACCTGACTCTTCAGTGACAGATCTGCATTTGCTGAGCTAACCATGCCTCTATCAAAGCTGCTCCGTGATGCTTCCAAAAGGAAGACACTAAATCAAAATGTGGTCAAACTTTCATTGATCAGCAGAGCTCATTATGCCTTTACCTTAGTCAGTCCTGCATGCTAAAAAAGAAGCATTTTGCTTCAAGCAACTTACTCATAAGATAAATGTCATATATAATGTGTAATCAGCAGAATGTATTCGTCAGCTTTGACATGCACAAGATTTGAATCTAATGTATATCATTAATAAAAAATAAAAATACATGGTAAAACAAATATTTTTTTGAAGTTGTAAATGAAACAAAGATTATTAGAATGCATTTTAAAAGAAAGTACCATTTAAGGCTTTCTACTTAAAAAAAAAAATAATAATAATAATTCAGTTATTTGCTGTTTCTTTGTAATTATTTGTGGAATTTACTACCAATTTCTGTACTTACAAATAGTACTTTCATATTTCCCCCCTTTATTTTAATGTGCTGTTATTACAGTGTAATTACACTGTAAGTACTGAGTGATATTCATTAACAACATGTACTTACTATAGGTTTAGGTTTAGGGTTTGGTTTAATGTTAGTTGCATGTAATTATAGATAATGTTTTGTTTTTATTATTATTATTATTATTATTATTATTATAGTAAACACATACAATGTGTAACTACTTCACATTAAAATAAGGTGTTACCAGAAAACATATGTAAGGGTTAAATAATAAGCACATGTTGTGGGTTTTATTTGTTTTGCACATATTTAAATAAGCAGCATTGCACACACACACACACACACACACACACACACACACACAGAGAGAGAGAGAGAGAGAGAGAGAGAGAGAGAGAGAGAGCGCGCAAGTGCTAATTGGGCTCTTGTTATAGCAGGTGAGTATAAAATGATCCAGGCCTTCTCTACCCCATCTTATTAATCATTCCCATTACTTCCAGTGGATTTGTTAAACCTTTGTCATGACATAAGCCTTCATTTTTGAAATGTAATCTTGTACTTTCCCTTGCCTACACCTAATCATAGATCAAGCCCCGGCTGCGCACTCTATGTGCAAGTGCTGTAGTGAGAATCTCACTGTACAGCTGGATTTATGCCTCTATGGAGTAGTAACATTTAAAAAGCATTTTAAATGATATGCAGTGTGCATAATTCACATAAGAATGAGCACTGAGCTTAATGGAGAGATGGGAACAAAAGCTAAGCTAAGCATTGTGGGATTGTGTGCATCTATGCCGCTTCTGGTCTCCTAAATTCTCACCAAGTCAAGGTCAAGTTATTGGAACGTGTGTAAAAAAATAAATATCTTTAATGTACACAGACCCGGCTAAGCTGTCTAGGCGTTCTGTTATGCTAACTCGCTCCATGCATATGTTAAAACGATTTGCCACCATTTGGTTGTGGTTCAGTATGTTTTGCACTCATGTCTGTCTCACTCCTGTCATTCCCAATCATGTGCTCATTACCGTAACCTTCAAATGTGCTAAGCCTGCTACAACCAAGATCTCAGCAACATTTTTTTGCCTCACAGACTGTTTACACTGCCTCCGTGGCACCATTACCCAACTCTCTCATTTACAGCTGGAAAACTGCTTCACTTTTGCAATTAGTCTTGTCACTGCTGAGCCATGGTGCAAGAATTACAATTCCTCAGTATTTGGAAAAGGAAATGCTGAACCTAATTAACACTATCCCTTGCAGCTTGCATCTGCTTTTTACCATCATTATGTGTGTGCACTTGGGATTGGATGTAATTAACATCTTCAGTTAGTATCACCAATGAACTTATTAAAGTTACATTTCTTCATCATTACCTGTCTTATTAAAGTAGTCTAACAATTATGCCCCACAGCTACAGATGCAGAATTCAGACAGAGTAAGATACAACTTCAGACACACCACACTTTTGAATACATTCAAAGTTAGATCTACAATGCAAAATACTCATTTTAATAATCAGTATTTTGGTTTGTTTTGCAATAAAAATCTAAGCATCTTTAAAATTATTTATTTATTTATTTATTTATTTATTTACATACATACATACATACATACTCCCATTGGGGAATTTTTGTAAGCACAAACAAAATTAGGTTCCAATAGCTAACATATTAGTTCATTACATTAGTTAAAGGGTTAGTTCACCCAAAAATGAAAATTCACACCCGTAAGATCTTTGTTCGTCTTCAGAACACAAATGAAGATATTTTTGATAAAATCAGATGGCTCAGTGAGGCCTCCATTGCCAGCAAGATAATTAACACTTACATTGCCCAGAAAGCAAGACGTATTTAAAATAGTTCATGTGACTACAGTGGTTCAACCTTAATATTATAAAGCAACGAGAACTTTTTGTGCGCCAAAAAAACAAAATAGCGACTTTATTCAACAATATATAGTGATGGGCGATCTCAAAACACTGCTTCATAAAGCTTCGAAGCTTTATGAATCTTTTGTTTCGAATCAGTGGTTCAGAGTGTGAATCAAACTGCCAAAGTCACGTGAAACATTGAAATTTCGAAACTCTTATGACGGAACGAAGCCTCGTTTATTGAAATCATGTGACTTTCACGCTCAGGACATCTGATTCGAAACAAAAGATTCGGGTGAACTAACCCTTTAATATTAATTATAATTATACCATGGTCTGAATGAATACTTGATTCTGATTGGCTGGAAGGTATGCAATAAAACTGTTTAATGTACAGGTAGTTCCAAGTCAGTTCTATATTAATGCGCTGTTTTCATTGAAGCACACGCACACATACGCCACTCGGAAATCATGCTGTGCACATACAGAAACATTTAGGACCACAGAAACTTGTAATCAACGCTACCCTGTGACTTTTATTAATAAAATAACTTTGCTACTGAATCGCTACATTATATTTCTCAGCAACAAAGGGGTAACATGGGAGTAGCTTGTTTTGAAGTAATTAAACTTAAAGCTTTGTTGTTCATCGAGAGAGACGTTGAACAGATGCTCTCTCTCTCTGTCTCTCTCTCTCTCTCACTCTCTCTCGATAATTAATTCAAACAAATGCTATAATTCATTAGTTCAAATAAATGTAATCTTATGCAGTACTTTATCTATGTGCCTGACTCAAAGCAGGCAGAACAGCTTTAAGTTTTCAATGCTGTCAAATGACCATGGTATAAGCGGGATAAGCTGTGCATTAAACGAACTGAATGCACTCTGCGTAGTCAACCATTATTCACTTCACTTTGCCTCCACGTCGTGCATTAAAATCATTTAATGCATAGCTAGCCGTGGATTATACCTTACCTAAAATTCTTCTAATGCATTTATTCATTTTAGTAAAGTTAATTTCAACATTTACTAATACATTATTAAAATCATCTGTTAATGGTATCTGTTAAGTAAGGAATAATGTACATCCAGCCGGTTGTTATCTCAGAATAAACCCCGACAGGGTGATCAGGACCCCGATGCGAAGCGGAGGAGTCTTGCATCAGCCTGAAGGGGTTTATTCTGAGATAACAACCGGCTGTATGTACATTATCCCGCTTATTACATGGCTACTTGCCACATAAGTAAATAATTAGACACGAAATATTGATCTGAGTTGATCTGAGTCCGCTTCCGCAGAGAGAGCTGTTGCTAGCGTGGCAAGTTCAAACTAGACGGAAACAGATATTTAAGATACAAAACAGTCATACCACATATTACACAGCATTTCGCCACATAAATAATTATGGGGATAAGAGATATAGATATGAGATTAAACTGATTTAAAATTGTACCTGTTTGTTATCTTAATCCATTAGAGTGAAGAAAACAGTAGTCGCAAAATGGCAGCAGCTGCGTTTGTATGAAATGAGAAAGCGAGTCCGCAATACCGGATGACATAATTAAATAACTATACACAAAATATTGATCTGACTACTTTTTAATATTTTATTAGCTCACCAAAGGCAAAACTTCCATGAGGAAAAACTGTTCCATAGCAAGCGTATAGCGCTGCTGACTTCAGTTACCCGGATGAGCCTATGTTCTCTTTTTTGCGTGGTTGTTATCGGTGAATAACATACCGCTGGATGGCACCATTGACCAATCAGAATCAAGTATTCCACAGAGCCGTGTAATAATATTATTTAATGATTATTTAATGAAAGTTAACATGAACTAACAATGAACAGTTGCATTTTTTAACTAACTTAACAAACATTAGTAAATACTGTAACAAATGTATTGGTCTTTTTTTACTTTTTTTCTTTTTTTTTTTTTAGTAACACTTTAGTATAGGGAACACATAAACTATTAACTACGACTTTTCCCTCAATAAACTCCTAATTTACTGCTTATTAATAGTTAATAAGTTTGTTGTTAAGTTTAGGTATTGGGTAGGATTAAGAATGTAGAATAAGGTCTTACAGAATAAGGCATTAATATGTGCTTATAATAAGTACTAAAAAACAGCCAATATTCTATTAATATGCATGCTAATAAGCAACTAGTTAAAAGACCCTAAAATAATTTTTTGTTAATGTTAGTTAATGCATTTATTGTTTATATAAGAAAAAATAGAATAGAATAGAATAGAATTTATTTACATACCAAATCCCTAAATTAATGTAGAATCGACATGAAGGAAATAATTTTATATAACTTTATTATTTAATGGTGTATTTTTATCAAGTACTATAAAGACCATATATCTCAAATGCATTCATTCATTCATTCATTCATTCATTCATTTATTTATTTATTTATTTATTTATTTAACTCACACATTGTTGTTCATTACAGCTGCTTGTTGGAACCCTTGTTAGCTACTAGGAACTATGAACGATCAAACTTATAAATTACAACTCAGCCGGGACTGATGGAAAAACAAAAGCCAATTAAAACTAAAGCAACCACCCCCCCCCCCCCCCCCCCCCCCCCCCACACACACACACACACACACACACAAGCTACTTCAACAGCATCTTTCACTTGCATTCCATATTGTTGTGTATAGTGTTGTTTCTTGTTTTGCATAACGAGATGCCCGAGCCAGTGTCTGTTTTAATGATCCAGCTCTGGGCTGTAGTGCACTTTGTCTTTCTTGACTTTGGTACCTTTCAATTCTACTTCCAATTCTTTTTCCCAAAGACCAGTGCTGACACGCAAGTTCTGTAGATTTTCTGTTTATCTAACTTTTCAAAGAACAAGTAGTAATGTATTATCCCGAACTTTAGATTTTCTGTTGGATGCAAAAAGCAATAAGGAATTGAGATAGGTGAGATGTCTCTAAAAATGCCTACCATGATCAGATCATATGTTGTGTTGCCAGTGATATTAAGCCATGTCACTAAAGATCATCGTTAGCATGTCATGACGGTTCCACCCCTGCAATAGTCAAGCTGGTAGTCAGAACTTTTTTTTTTTTTTTTTTTTTGAATGACAGCTGACTTAGCAGAGAAAGTAAGCATGTCAGCCTAGAGCACCAAATATTGGTTCAGACACAAGCTGCATAAATCTACCACTGTTCCAGAACTTTCTATACACAATACACTGGTGTGAAACTTATTTGGCTTGTATGTTAACCTTTAAAATATTGAATCCATCATAACAAATTTCTTGAGTAAATTGACAGTCTGCTTTATACAAGTGCAGCCTGGAAGTTGTTTACTTGCTCAGCTTCAGATCAAGCTAGGGATGTGCAAAAAAACATTTTACAACTAGTTGTTGGGTTGTCTAAACCAGTGTTTCTCCACCCTGTTCCTGGAGGCACACCAGCAGTATACATTTTGGATTTGGACACATTTTTTCCCTTATCTGACCATTCCATTTTAGGTCTTGGATTCAGAGTTGAATCAGGTGTATTTAATTAGGAATAGTTTGAAAATGTGTTTTATTGGCGTGCCTCCATGAACAGGGTTGGTAAACACTGGCCTAAACAACTATTCAGCTAATCAGTCTTAAGAAATTCCTGTATAATTGACAGGTTTCAGGTTTACCAGACTCAGTTTTGGATGAATTGCTAAAGGGCTTTATTTTTGATACATTCAAAAACACCTAGAAAGAGTGCGTTGGAATAAAAAAAAAAAGACTATTTTGTAACTTGCTAGCTTTTTATGCTTTTTTAATGACACAAATAACTTCAAACTTACACTAAACCCTACCCTAAACCGACCGATTATGTTAACAAGAGCTAATGTGAGATAAAAATGGTTTTGCTGAAGCAACTATGACATTTTAACTTGCTTCTACAAGTCTTGAGCTCTTTTATCTTGATTCGTACCCAAGTGTGCCATGTCGCAGTTGCAGTGCTGTATCAGGTAAGCTACTGAGCAAGTTTACTACGTCAGAAAAGCCATTCATATGGAGCTGGTTATTAACCACTAATCTGCTACCGTAATCATAATTTGTGAAAAGATATAAAAGTTGTTGCCGTTTTAGTGGATCTAGTGTTCATTTCAGCTGGAGACTGCATTGAATGAATAGGCATGGGTTTTTTTTTGTTTTTTTTTTGTTTTTTGAGATTTGGAGTTATTTGTAATGGGCCTATGTTGCGCAAAAGTCTAACAGCTTAATGACAGCACACTGTTAGCATGCTCATTAAAACACAGCAACCAAAATTATCAAAACAAAAACATAAAATCTAAGAGAAAATTGACTGGACTAATTGAGCAGCTGGATGACTAGTCCATCATAGTAACCTTTTTTCATGTCAAGCCTCCTTCACTTCCATTCATGCAGCCCTGCTAAAACTGAATTTCATTGAGAAGCTCAAATGAATTACTTTCGATCAAATCAGGTGACCTATTCAATGGACCATGTGATTAGTTATCGTTTGCAATAATTATGTTTTTGAGATCGTTGTGTCTCAGGCACATGCACAGATAGACCCCAAATGGTGCTCAAGCACCTGCCCTTTTGGTCTCTGACTATAAGTGCCATTTTCTAAGTCATAAGTGCATTTTTTTTTTTTTTTCTATTTTAGTTGTTATTTAAATTTGGCCAATGGCATCAATAGAGCACAACAGTCCGTTCCAGAAGTAAAAACTCCATAGGAAAATTGATTATAAACTGTAACTACTGTGCCCTACTGTGCCCTACTGTGAGCTACGAGGTTGTTAATTGATGGCATTTGCTTCTGCTGAAGCCATCAGCTCACTTTATTTCTGCTTATGATTAAAATAATCATGTTTAACAGTGGAATTCCTGGTGAAAAACTACATTACCCATGATGCTGTACAGAAAATAGCACCAATCAGAGAGTCGAGAAAAAAAAAAAAAAAAAAGGTGCCACTGTTGCACATTCTCAATTAAGTATGTGCCTGAAACATGCATTAAGATCTAATTCTGTGAGACCACACAAGCCCCTGCCCCTCCCCCTCTTCTACATCCCTCGTCATAGCCACTGTGCAAATCGAGCGGGCCAGAGCAGGTGACAGCCAGGTAATGATTGTGTTTACAATAAGCTTCGCATTGTTTGTCACTGTTGTCAAATTAAACCACTATTACAGTATCAACATAGAGCCAGCCTAACTAGGCAATAGCAATAGCAACAAAAAAGCGAGTCTGACATTGGCATAATTAATAGCGTTGTGCAGGGTCGAAAAATTGATTGAAAAATCCCTGTGTGAGATTTTGTCTTTTATGTTTATATCATGTGATATAAGCAATATCACATGAGCATACGTGCTGTTTTCCTGAATATCAGCACAATCGCAAATGTAATTTGAATATTTTCATTTTTCATACAACAGTACAATAAGTAGATATTAATTTAAAATTTTAAACACAGCAATGTCAATTTAGACAGTTTTTGCTCTATTTCACAAATGAAAATAGTTTCAAACAAAGGCGGAGTTCAGGAGCTTGTGTTAGCATTTAGCAGCGCCTCACATTACCTCACGCAGGCCCACTGAAAATGTCAGAAACTGTTCAGCCTTTTATGTTCAAAACGGAGTCGGACTCAAGAAGAAGTGACATTTTAAATGCAACAGCATGCTTCTGAACGGTTAGTTGATGAATTTATGTAGCTGATGTGGAGTTAACTATCTTAATGTCATTGATTAGCATATTCTGTCATGATAATCTATTAATCGCTCGTGTGGGAACTGTTGTAACATGCCTACAGAGCCAGAGAATATATGCTGCAGGAAGATAGAACAGGTATAGTTTAGTTTAATTATGGTTATAACTTTAATATAACTTTATGGTTATAACATTTTGTCAACTTGCTTTTATGACATGCTATTGCATTTGTGTTACATACTGTAATGCAGTAACATGGCCTCACCTCCTTTCTTGCGTGTTCTTTTTTTAATGTAAATTCTAGGGTTAGTGATGCCACCAACCCGGGAAGAAGCTCGTTGTAGTCCCTACCAGCTATTTGTTGTAGTCCTTAAACAGAGAATTCTTTAAAAGACAATATCTCCGTTTGCATTGAACTTTCATTGCTGTAACTTTGCAGATGTTGTTTATGCTCAAGCAGCAACATCACACACTAACTAAAGTTAAAAAAGTGAAACCGTAATGAACCACCCCTTTAAAACACTAAGTTCATAACATTATTCCTGCAACTGTAAATGCAGTGTAAATGCATCTAAATAATAATAGTATAATATTAGTAATAATAAATAATAATTTCTGTCAGTAATGCACAACATTGCTTTTGCTCGTTTACCAATTTCAGCATAATGCCCAACAAAAGACATACGTGACCCTGGACCACAAAACCAGTCATAAGTTGCACGGGTATATTTGTAGCAATAGCCAACAGTACATTGTATGGGTCAAAATTATCGATTTTTCTTTTATACCAAAAATCATTAGGATATTAAAGATCATGTTCCATGAAGATATTTTGTGAATTTCCTACCGTAAATATATCAAAAATGTATTTTTGTGAGTGGATATGCATTGCTACGAACTTCATTTAGGCAACTTTAAAGTTGATTTTCTTAATATTTTGATTTTTTGCACCCTCAGATTCCAGATTTTATAATAGAATAGTTGTATCTCGGCCAAATATTGTCCTATCATAACAAACCATAAATCAATGAAAAAAGCTTATTTATTCAGCTTTCATATGATGTATAAATCTCAATTTCGAAAAATTGACCTTTATGACTGGTTTTGTGGTCCTGGGTCACATATTTGTAGTAATTTACAGGGTTGTTCTACAGTCAGTATGTAACTCTGATGTATTTTTTATAGTAATTATGAGAGGGGTGCCTTTTTTTTTCTCACTTGTCTAAGCACTGCCCCAAGATCTATGAACAGCACTGGTTGAGAATGTGATTGCTTTAGGCATCAGTGGATTGGCAGGAGGTAAAATTAAAGCTTTTGTCAAGTAGGGAAGCAGAGAATAATTGTGTGTTTCCCTAGTGGGAAGGCCGGAGACCTGGCTAAAGCTTAAACAAACATCGTAATTAAATATCTGAGATTTATGCCTCTAATGAATAACACACACTCGCTTGGCATAAAAAGCAAGGCAAAATGCTGCAGAGTGCGCAGAAAAAAACGAAAGATATTGTACTGCAGAGATTATAATGGCATTCTTAAGAACACCATCTGCATCAGCATTACTCTATGGCTGGCACAAATCTTTTCACAGCCATTGAATTTATGGTAATAGAAGTAGGATGGGCTGGCGTGGGTGAATTTGCCGTGCTGATGTTCACAGGGTGGTTCTTCGAAGGTTGGGCCAAGTATGTACTGTATATAATAACTGGAAAAAGCGATGAGTTAGCACTCATATTCATCTCAATGGCGGTTGTTCAGCTGGCGACGTTTTTTGGGGGCAAGTTAACTGCGATGTAAATGGCATGTGACCAAGCACTCTGGAGCTACATGGAATTGACTTCATGACAATGCTGATTGGCTGATGGCACTAAGAATGAGTACAGTCCTGAGCATTGATGTAAAAAGCTGCAGAGAGGGAAAAATATAACTGCATTTTGTCCTTTAAAAATGTGTCATACTGGTAAAATTATCTAGCATAATTGGACATTGGTCTGCTAAATATTATCAATTTTTGTGGTCTAACAAACATAAACTAACCCTAATAATACCTTGAAAAATGTGTAATTAAGAACATTTTGAAAAAAAAAAAAAAAGTTTTGTACTATAACTTTTTTTTGTTTGACAATCCTAAGGTACATTTTGAAGTCTCACCTGAATGGCAATGATACAGCATTTCTGATTTTATTTTTTACATCAAATATTACACACTGTTACTGCAGCCCTGTTGTTTTTACCACAACCTTTCAATTCTTTTCAGATACCTCGTCTGTTTTCACTCTTGAGAAGAATTGATTCTTTCAGGTTTGTGTACCAAACAGTGTGCTTCAATACCCTTCAACTTACGCAAACCCTCTATGTACTGTGTCTCTAAAATTAGATTGTGTTTGGCAACTGATAGAGGTAAATAAAGTCTGGAATTCAGAATGATTCCCCCAACACCAGCGTCAGAGTCAATCAATTGTCTCTATCCCTCATGTTTGTCAATACTTTTATTTGTTCTTTGTCAGGAAAGTATGTACTTTAGCAGGGCTACTAATGACTTTATTGTGTGGTCAGACCCTCACCGGGGGCAGCTGCCATTCACTTCAGATTGGATAAGGATCTTTTCCAAGTGGCAGACCGTATGCCAGTCAAATTTATTCTCGAGCTCACCAGTCAAGGCGTGATGAGTCGAATCGAGGACAGGAAGCTTACATTGGCATGTGATACTGCAACTGTGGAGTGAGTCAGAACAGCTGGAGTGTTGAGTCTAACTAGGACGTGTATGTGTGTTGTTATGTTTGTATTTTTCTGGCCTGGGCTAGAAGATGTCTGAGTAAGGAGCATCTTTGCTAACAAGATGCCACGGTGCCTCTTGTGCTCATTAGCTGTCTCATTTGTGATCTCGTTTCTCAGGATGTGCTAAAGGGCCGCTGGGCATTAGAGCAGCTAGAAGCGTGGTACAGTTGCACAGAGATTCGGGCTTGCAAACACATGCAGTAATGCTTGAACATAGCCATGCTCTGAGAGCCAGCAAAGGACACTTCAGCATTTCTGAATATTTCCTCCCATTTTCTCCTTCACTGACGAGGCGAGGTTATCTTTCTCTCCCGAAAGCTTGTCAAATCTTGTTAAGAGAAGTGTCAGATTTAATAGATGGCGCTGGATTAGTTCGCCGTCCCTCTTACTCACTCTTCCGTGCAATCATCTTACTGCCATCTTTACCTTGGCAAATGGAAGATGGATTGCTTGCTTTATTCTACATTTTTAAATCTTGCTTCCAAGCCCTCCATCCTCTCTTCCACCTTCCATGCCCCAAAAACAAACAGAACAGATGCACTCCATCAAGAAAGTTCCATGACACAAAGGTAAGGTTGGAGAAAACGAGTCCCAGAGGGCATTGAGGGGTTTTTCTGATCCTGGCTGCTCTCTTCCCTGGAGATCTAATTTGAGGTGAGGAGCTGAGGCTGAATGGATCCTTGACCACAAGGGATTAGAAGAGCCTGTATGAAGTTTTTTGGCTGGCTATACCCTTCTCTCCATCATGCTCTCAGACTCTCCTTTCAACTTCCTTCCAGCCTGGCCATCTTTGTACCAATCATTGCGTGACCTGGTCTGAGGGATGAGGTGGAAGTTGTACATGGGTGCAGCTGAAAACACCTTGTGGACTCTCTGTTGAAGTGTATCTATTGCTGAGCATGTGGTTTTAGGACTTTCGTAGTGATGATATATCTGTTTATTGTCAGGCTTCAACAGAGGCGACAATCTCAGAAACGGTAAACACTAAAGGGCACCGACAGACGGGTTTTGTCGGATCAGTGGGTTACTGAACATGTTGAATGGGATTTAGAATGTCTGAGAAGTGACATGCTGTAATCTGGTGGCTGTCACCATTGGTCTGCATCTGTCGGTACAGCGTGAATTAAAATATGATTGAAAATGGACAGAGATGATTATTAAATGATTTTCATTATAAGTAGTTGTTTATTTTAGAAAACTGCATGTCTTTTTTTGTCATAGTAGAAAATGTATTATCACCAAGTATACTGATATCTGATGCATTTTTTTCCTTCTTCCTTGAACTTTTGCAAGACATGTTGAATATTATTTATAATAGCAAAGGCAAAATGTGATGAACAAAATCTCTTTGTCTGTTTGGTAAACAAATATATATGACACAATCATAATTTTGGGGAAAGAACTGTTATAAATAATTTTACACAGATATTGAAATCTTCAATGCATATTTTACTCTTTGTTTAGATCAGGGCTGTCCAGTCCTGCTCCTGGAGGACCATTGTCCTAAAGTGTTTGGCTCCAACTTGGCTCAACAACACACTTGTCTGGAAGTTTCTTGTATAAGACCTTGATTAGCTGGTTTAGATTTGTTTACTTGGGGCTGGCGATAAACTCTGCAGGACAGTGGCCCTCCAGGAGCAGGACTGGTCACCCCTGGCTTAGATAATCAAATTTTTAAATGTAATAATTCATATTTTTATAATGGATTTTCACAGTTTAAGACTGAAAGTCTGGGACACACTGAAATATGACTTAAAAACGGAGAGAGAGAGGAATAATTGTCATTTTATGTATCTTATTTTAGAAAATGAAAAAAATGATCACTAACCAAGTGTCAAATGCAATAGGCAAAAAAAAAAAAAAAAAAAAAGTTAACAATGCATTACTGTCAAATTGTAAGAATAGGTACATCTGACACTTGCTGATGTGTGAATGATGTGTGATGTGTCATTTGCGATTCAAATCAAAAGCATTCAAAACACCTACTGAAGAAAAGGTCTGTCACGACTTGAGCCTTTTTTTTTTTTTTTGTCTTAGTGGAAAATTTATTATCACTCACCAAGTATATCTGATGCCTTTTCTTCCTAGCACTTTGTGTGGCAAGACATCTATAATGAAAAATAAACATGCCAAAATGTATTTGAAATACATTTATCTTATGCTAAGTATACTACAAATACATTTACATATTTACTTAATGTACTTAATATAAATGTACTTTACTTACTTAATGTACTTAATATAAATACCCTGCAATTGTACTGTTGGTATACTAAATTGATATACTTAAAGTCTGCTAAATTGGTACAACTAATTTTGTACTTAATGCACTTCAGTTATCGGGAAGTAGTGCTGATGTCCAACTAAGGGTTAGTTCACCCAAAAATGAAATTTCTGTCATTAAGTACTCGTTCCACACCCGTGAGACCTTCCTTCATCTTCGGAAAACAAATTAAGATATTTTTGATGAAAATGGAACTTTTGCAAGTATACTTTAGGTACAATTTAAATATCTTGCATTTAAAGACTGATTTTATACAGATATCAATATTAGTAAGGATAGTATGATATTAAAACACATGTTAGGCTTAAAATGTGCATTGTGCAATAAAGAAATACTCCAAATAAACTGTAATTATAATATTTATATCAGTAAGTCTCAAGCTATATGTCAGTAAATATGTTAATGGATTTGTAATATACTTAGTCTGAAATAAATATATTTTAAATACATTTTGGTATATATATATATATATATATATATATATATATATTATATATATTTTTTTTTTTTCTCACTAGAGCAGCAAAGCAAAAATGTGATGAACAAAATCTCAGTCTCTTTGATCTCTTTGGTAAACAAATTGACCAAAAAAAAAAAAATCAATAAATACAATAAACATCTTAATTAGGAGTAAAAATTGTTGTTGTGGAAATGATACTGTCAGGCATCATTTATTTATATATATGATATATATGTATGTATATATGTATGTATATATATATATATATACAAATATACAAATATTGAAGTGGTCTACAGGGGTATGTATATTCCAATCTTTGTTTAGATATCCAAAGTTTTAAACCCCATATGAATGATAAATATGAATATTTTGCCCTTTGTTTAATTATCAAAGTTTTAAACAAGTAAGAATTAATTTTTTTATAATTGATTTTTTTCAGTTTAAGACTGAAAGTCTGGGACAAGGGTAAAACAATAAAATCTAAATACTGTATAAAGGGGTTTGAACCCAAAATAAATGATGAATGCATAGTAAAAGGTTTTCAAGAAAGTTTTAATGTGACCTTCATGTAATAAAAACAACAAACTTGTATTAAAAATCAACCCTGAGACATGAAAGTCTTTCAAGTTGAAGCAACAGCCATAAATTAAAAATGGCACTTGTCAAAAAGATGCCGACCCCTGGGCTATGGGATGGTGTGTCAAGGTATTTTCAGAAATCTCAAGAAAAGTGCTTCAGTATGTATCATTGCAAAGCATGGGTGTTCTTTTGTAGAATTATCTCTGCAATAACAAAAAGATTATCGGCTCAGTTCAAATCCACAGATTTTTCTGATCATAACCTTGGAACTGGAGAGGATTAGCAGATCATAACTACATACAGACAGCGTTACATTAGCATGGTCAGCGGCTCTTCACGTCTTAGCTAACACCTGAGCGCTGAAGCTCCTATTAACTGAATCATTGGGGCGTTAAAGTGCAGGAACCATCCTGCTGCATAGATATGCCAACCAGGCACAGGAGCAGAAATAAAAATTCCTGTCTGGATGAATTTGGATGAAATACCTGTCGGAATGGATTCAGAGTTCCCGGGACAGTGCTATAAAGTGTATTTACGGCATACACATCTCTTGTTTATACTCACCAGCTCATTATGATATTTCAGTGCATGAGATATTCAATCAACACTTTAAAATAATCACTTCCTTGAATTCTTCCTTGAATAATCACTTCCTTGAATTTTTTTGGCCTGAAATGTGATGGCCTGGTAATTGGCCTATTGGAAACAACCCTGCATTTGTCTCCCTTAATTGGTGACTTGACCATTTGCGAAACTGACAGTGGAAGATAACATGCTCGAGGATGTTTCTCTGAGCTTTTATCGAGAAAGGTTTCATAATCACCGGATATGTAACTACTGTTGACGCGGGTAAATTGGTTTCGTCTTGATTATCTCTTGTTGTTTCACATGTCGCTTGGCGTTTAATTAAGATGTCATCAGATGGGGAACTGACATGGTGGCAATGTACCTTAAAGTCTTATTATCAAAGATGTTAATCTCGCTCTAATTCTATGAGGAAGCCATTAATATGGTTTACCACTAAACTGACTATGAAGACCTCCTGCTGATTGAATATGAACTTGAATATAAATTATTTTCCTTTTCTTTTTTTTTTTTTCATATAATAATCCAAAGGTCTAACAGTGTACAACTTTCAGGAACACAATTAAAGATCTTCGATGCAGCTTTTATATACTTTTGAAGGCAACCAAGGAAGCATAGCAGGTGAGTTGGATGAATGCTTTTCTTATTGTGCTCAAAGAGATACACTGACCAAAAAAAAAATTGGTTCACTCTCATTTGCCCTTTTTACTCTCATTTGCCCTGGGGCATGAATAATTAATATGGTTTCATTGTTTCACTGCTTTATTTACACTGTTGCTGATTTTGTTGTCATGTCTAACTTGTCTTGTGATGTCAAAATTAATTTGTTCATGTACTTAAAATCAGTAAGTTCATCATTACTATTGTAGATTTGCTTGTACTACGTGTTGATATCTGAAGTGGAAATTATTACAATAATGGCAGATTTTAAGTCATGGCATCTTGATGTTTTTAGTTCAGTCAAGTCATGAAAAAATGAAGTTGAGCTAACTTAAAAAAAAATAAGGCAACTTATCGCATTCAACTTTTTAAGTTAACTCAACTAATTTGCTCGAGGTAAATTCAACTTATATACTTTTGTTCATCTAATGAGTACCAGGTAATCTTTTGAGCTTAAAACTTCTTGTCAAGACAACTAAAAAAGTTGAGTCAACTTAAAAAAATAAGGCAATCTATTGCACTAAACTTTTTAAGTTAACTCAACTAATTCACTCCAGTTAAAGTCAACTTAAAAACTTTTGTTCATGTATTCATTGTTGTTTATTGAATACAGGTCTTTTTCACTTAAAAACCACGAGTCAAGACAACCAAAGAATGTTTAGCAATGCAATCTTTGTTTTTTCATCTCTACGTTTGATTTTCAAAGTTAACTACACAACATGAACAGCATTTGCCTCTTAAAACTAGAGGCACACAGTTTGCACATTTCACCTGGGCAAATAAGTTGCAAAAGTTGCAATGAAAAGAACATATAGCTCAACACCTCAATAAATGTCTCATGTCAAAAAAAAATCTCAAACATGGTGATGAACAACAATTGTAATTCAGTAAAAATATAAACACTGAAACATATGACAGCTAAATAACAGTGACAACAACAGCAGCAGCAGCAGTGCAAAGCAATAATCATTTTTTAATAATAATTACCTCTTTTTTTTCAAGCTGCAATGCATGATGGGAACTGGCACAACATTGTTGAATGTAAAAATGTTTGTTCAAATAACTCAATTTGTAAAGTTGGGACAACATTTGGACAAGTTTTGGACAAATGCTTGAGAATCTAAGTAAGGTCAGCAAAAACATTTTGTTAGCAACATTTTCTTCTAACAAATGTAAAAATAGTTTGAACAAAGATTATTTGGGATGAGTCGGTTTATTATCTTGAGTGAACTAACAAGAATGCTCTAAACATGTTGCTAACAAAAGTTGTTTTGTTGACCATACCTACATTCTCAAGTATTTGTCCAAAACTTAAAAAGTTGAATGCGATAAGCTGCCTTATTATTTTAAGTTAGCTCAACTATTTTTTACAGTGTTTACCTAAAATAATTAAGTAAATTAAATCAACTCAGAAAAGACACCATCTGAACAGCTGGATTCAATTTTTGATGAGAACATGACAATATTTCTGTGAGAATATAAGTCTTGACAGCTATTCTTGTCTCCTAACCACAGGGTTTGTCTGCCCTATAAACAGCAAAGCATACCTATAAATCTTTCACTTGAACTACCCTCTTGTAATGTCGGTTTGTAATTAAACAAAATGCTATGTGGGATATAACTCTTAGGATATATGACAAAGACATCAGGTGATGCCTGTTTACTATTATAGTACAAGGAGTGTGTGTGTTTAGTGAATTCACTCGGCCACTGTTGCAGCATCAAACCATCGCGCAGCATTATGGGTGTTCAGGCTACATGGATTGTTGTTTGTTAATGTACAATGAGATTCATCATTTTGTACCATCTGCTGTGATGTGCTTTTGCTAGTCTTAATACTTCAGTTTGCTCATTGTGTACATAGCATGTGTTCAACATCGAACTGAATTTGAGCACCAGCCCCACTGAGGTAATCAAATACATTACAATGTCACGCTTGGGCTGCCAAGCAAAGCCCAGGATGAACACGTCGTTCCACTGGAATGCTGGTTAATATCCATACCTTGTGCTCCAGTGTCTCTAAGGTCTTTATCGCTTGCAGATCTGATTGAGTTTTTCAGTGAATGAAAGCCATTTATTGTGTTTGTGATTTTTTTTTTTTTTTTTTTTTTCTTTGGCTGTACGGGTTGATCAAGTGAATAAAAGACTCTCAAGGAAGCATGTTTTATTAAATTGCTATGACAATTCTCAGTAAAGATCCATTAGCACAAATGGTAACTAAAGATAACTGCTTTGTCAGGGCTCCAGACTGAGACTAAATGGTCGCATTTTGCGACATTTTTTTTTCTGCCAGTGCGACTAAATTTTGTTAGAGGTCGCACTGGTGCAACCACCACATTGCACAACTTACAAGAGCTGCCATTTGTGTTTCATATGAGAAACATCAAACTGCAAACGAAACAAAAGTGAAACGTAACAATACTACTCGTTTGAGCTGTGCAACAGACAGTTTATCAGCACTGAGAACTAATAGACAGCGCAGTGCAAGCTCAGCGCGCGCCGATCTCAATCATGTGACACTGCTTACTACACACCACTTGGAGATCCATTGAGAAAGTGTTTGAATTCTCCACAAAATTAGTAAGTGAGAAGTGGGAAGCATTCAAATTCAGCGCAGAATCCTCTGCTATAAATCACAGATATTAGATCAAATAGCGCTGACGTGGAAACCAGGAGAAACACTGTGCCACGAACAAGTTAAGGCTCTCCAGTCCACAAATCACCATGGATTTAATGTAGGAAAAAGTATCATGAAAAACAAAAACTTCTTCAAATTGTGACTAAATTACACAGAAAGTATAGAGCGCTCCTTTTATAATCACTTAAGCTGTCGGTCAGTTCAGTATGGTACATTTAATAAGTAGAATGTTTACATTTTTCCCTCTGAAAATGTTTTTGCACGTTACTGTTAATAAGTTATTTTTATCTGCATCTCAATTCAAGCTCAGTGCTTTATTGTCAAATTTCCAATGAATAAACAATATTATTAGTAACTGCACGTATTAATGCGGGGGAGTGGGGAGGGACGGACATTCGCGCTCGGGCACGGTTCAAGGCAACCGTGCCTAGTGTGAGTACACCCTTTAAAAAAAAAATACAGTGCCACCAAATCAGGTGCTGGCGCCACCTTCAGTAGAGCTTAGTGTCACTGCAGCGCCACTGCTCTCAAATGTTATTCTTGAGCCCTGTCTGTTTATTATAAGCATGTGCTGCAGTTACATTGTTTACCATTTTAAATGCTCAAGCTCTTTAAAGTCAGGAGGATTCTGATTGGCTGTCAATGCTTTTTATCTTTCATCAGCTAAAAATGGTTCTAGCTGAAAAAAGAGGGTAAAATAGTGAAAATAGTGTTTCTCTGTGTCATGCAGCTGCTCAATTAGAATATTCCAAATTCATGTGGAGTATTCTAATTGACGTGTTGTGAATTAGGCGGAAATATTTCGTGAGAAGTTCCCCTGTGCATATAATTACGAATTATCCACACAATTATTAGTGAATGAGACCCGTTATCAGTTAAATAGACATTTCCTTTAACCCTAAAACACAATGTAGTGCTTAATTAAAAAAAACCCTGCAAACTCTATATTCAAAATTCCTTCATATTATCACAGTACTTCGGTTCCTATTTTTACAGTCTTTTCTTAGAGTGCAAGACAGTATGTTTCCTGTTTGTCCTGACAATATGTTTAAAAGTGTAATGTTTGCTATTCCTATTTGTTCATACAACTCGTAATTGATTATTGTACAGTTAATCATAGAAAACAATACATTTTTACACTTACTGACAAATATGTGTGCAATTCTTGCCTGTGCAAAACTGAAGCTAAGGTGTTGTGAGTGGTTTCAGGGTTTCTTTCTCTTTTGGGGCCTTAGTGTTTTTTCCTTAATCTAAGATGGTGAGACGTGCTTAAACTTGTGAATGTAAGTCTACATGCAGCATTGTTAAATTGATGCAGATTGATGCACCACATTATACTGTTTACACAGGAAGGCTATTTAGCATCTTCCTGTTTTTTAAGAAGCCACAGGGATGTTTTAGTGGATGCAGTATATCCATTTAGTTCTACTAGCCGTCGTTAGGTTATAAGGGTTATTCCTTTTATGCATTTTCATATCCTCATGCCCTAATATATTAGATAACATGTTAAACTAATAAGTCCTAATGATGGAAGCCATATTAGTTAGTGGTTTGTTATCACAACTTTACAATTAAGTCAACATTGGGGTGAATTTAATAATTTCACCATTATGATTTGAGCAGATGTTGCCCTCTCCTGTGGTTTGTTAAGATTCAATCCTTAGAAACTGTCTGAAACACCAACGGATCCATATCTTTCTTTTTTATCTGGATACTACAAAGGTTTGAAATACAATCTTGAAATATAATTGGCAAACAAGAGTACATTGTGCCTATGGCTATGCATTGATCCAGTGACAAAGGATCTCAGTCTTTAAGGTTAACAACAGTCACAATCATTAGATTGATGTAGGAAGGAAGGAAGTCTGAATCTCAGAACAGCCTTAAACCAGCCACCACCAGACGAGTGAATGCCTGCAGCAGCACTGCTATGGTTCACTCAATCAACATTTAGTATATCTATTTTAGAGTAGTAAATTATTCCCAGATGCAGCCCGCACGATAAATACAAATGCTAGTGTAATCACACAGGTGAGAAGATTGACAGGCTTATAATTAGGTTTTTCAGTAGGTATGTAATCTTCCCACTGCCAGCGCTGCACTTATTGCTATATGAATAGGAAAATAAAACCTAGGGAGTGTCCACTGCTGCTGGAGATGAATGTGGTCTCAGAAAAGACTTCTCTGTGATCCATAGATTGTCTGCACCTCCACCCTAGTAGATGAACTGACTAGTTTAAGGCAGAAAGCAACATATTAAATGACGTGCACAAACAGCACCATGACAGTGACTTATGAGGAAGCAAATGGATGTAAATGACTAAATCTCACAGGAGCAAGTTTAATTAACAGCGTGTGCGCTCTGTTCAGTCAGTGGCCTTTATTTTGAAGGGGTTTGAGTTATTAGCACGAATCACCTGGTTATGCCAAAAAGAAAAGACCTCATCACACAATATATATTCATTATGTTATTAACTGAATTCACCCTTGATTAATGAAACATATTCAGTTTGATTCATGAAAGTACAAATGTTTTTAAAGATTAAATGCTGCACAAGACAATATTAAATATTTGTATATGTAATAAAGATGAATACTTTTAGAAATCATCTAATGCAAATCTATTTAGGTTGTAGGTAAATTTGATTTGTGACAAAGCTTTGAAAATGTATAACCACTCACTATAAACCTCTGAATATTTCATCAAATAAAGGTAAAATTTTCCACATTTATTCAAATATCAGAATGCAAGACTTCAAAGGCAACTAAAAGCCTGGAGCTGTTCATGCACTCCCAATGACTTTCACAGACACTTGAAAGCAATGCTTGTAAGTGTCACAAATGTAACAAACAATTTTTCATTCTAAAAATTTACACACATATAAAAACAGAGCAGCGCATACCAAAATTTACACACAAACATAAAAAAAGAGTGGCACTCAGTTTGTTATAGTAGTTACATAGTAGTTACAATGTTATTATTATGTAATAATATTGCTTTACATTAAATGTCTTCTCAATCTAAAAACCCTTCGATAACATATATATATATAAAATTCTGTTCTGTCAGAGTCCACAAAATCTAAAGACAGCATGTCTTTTGTTGGAAAGCAAATGCCAAAGGTCCAAATTTTTATGTCTTAGCCATGAAATCCAGTTGAGATTCCTCGCACATGTTGTCTGACGGATAATAAGCACCCTCTAATCTCTAATTAAATGAGAGATTAACAAGCGGTATTTGGCCTACTTTCATGATTTTATTTAGGTAGAGTTTTTTTTTCCCCCATTTCCTTGCATGGAACACCTTACTGTGCATATCTCTGACACAAGAAAATATGTTTAACTGCTAAAGTTATGACGATGAACAGCAAACTGAGACTTCTTTCTCATTTTGAAACGAGTAGTGCCTTTGTAGCATGTAGTGCCTTTTGTCTCTTTAAATGTGTCCTAGCAAAAAGGGGGGTGCCCTTTTTGTTTTTAATCATAAATATGCAAAGTAAATATATAGCCTTATTCCTTCAATCTAAAAAAAGGAAAACATTTAGCTAATTTTCAAATCAAATCAAATCTGAGTTGTTAGTTTTATACAGTACATAACCTATAAACCTGAATGTGGGGTTACACATTACACATTTAGCATCATGTTTTTTGCACATTTCACATTTAGCATAATATTTCTTCTTCTTCTTTTTCTTTTTTTCTTTTTTTAACCACAGAGTAGTAGATAGTAAACAGATTTGGGTTCCTATTTTATGCATATAACCAGTGACCTGCAGCTTTGATTTAATGTGTTATATTATTAATTTGGCTTATAAGATTTATAATGCTTTAAGTTGGAATCTTCCATCTTTTCTGCAAGAATTTCAGTTTAATTATGACAATTGACAAATATTATGTTGTGTTTTATCATCATTATTTTACATAAAATATATAGTATATACTAATAAGGGTGGACCTTCATGCTGACATTTGTTTTTTCTAAAAATTGTACGCTTTCATGCAGAATTGCCACCTCATGAAATAGTTACGTTTTCCACTGAGATTGGGTTGGTCTAGAGTGGCAATAGAAATAAGACAAATCTAACAAATTAGATCATCTCCTTTCAGTCATTCTGTCCCAGTGTACCAGAAAATATCAAGTGATCGTTTGGTTGTAGATACTTCTTGGCCCATTCCTGACTCTATTTTTGGCTAATTGCATGGTTAGTTGTTGGGTTACAGACCAGGATGTGGAAGTTATGGATAGGGATCCAATCCCCAAAATGACCCTTTATCAACAGCCAGCAGATGCTACAGTTTTGGCCTTCAAGTTTCTGACTAAATGATCTCCCTAGATAGTTTCAGCCTGCTGCTGACCACCCGGACATGGTTCAGTGTGCCCTAGTGCTGATAGAGATTAGCAGATCCCTTTTCTCTTGCTTCCTCTTTTCCCCCCCTTTCAATCTTTCTGTCTTTCTCTCTTCCAGTTGGGGTAAATGGTCGAATGATTTAAGGTGAAGTATTACACGACTTCCTGTGACTCGATTGCATTGTACCAAAATTCATAATTGGTCACACCAGGCTCTAAGTCGATGTGAAGACAGTTTGTCCATTCATCCCCTGATTTCTAATGCAATCCATATCTGGGCCCTCAGGGCAAGATCATTGTCAGAGAATAGCACACTAGTATTTTCTTGAGGAGATGAGAAGTGTGCTGACACAGCGAACTATGATAAAAGAATAGTTCATCTGAAAATTACAATTTTGTCATTACTCATTACATCATTCAAAACCTGTATTGAGTACAAAATCATTATTCACTGATTTTTTATTTTATTTTTTTATTCCATGGAAACAATAACAGCATACAGGTTTTGAACAAAATAAGTGTAAATAATGATGTGCGAACTATCCATTTAACGGGTTCAGATGTGTAAATGAAAGTGTATATCTACACCAAAGAAGAGGGCAAGATGCAAAATTTGCAGATCATTTGTGGACAAAAGGACAACAAGGTGCTAATTACCCTAATGTTTTTCAAATTAATTAGGGGCTATTTAGGAACTGACTAATTACATTCCATTAAGCGCAAAACACTTAAGACAGAGAAGGCTACCTCAATGCGGGTATAATTGGAGATGTGAGTCTATCTGCCATTATTCCTAATTAACATCTCTCTGGAAACAGATTTTCACTGTTATATTTGATCTTAGTCTAATTATGTTTACAAAGACTGGTGGACAGTGTCCTTTCAAACCCGATGAAATACAATTCCAAGAAAATTGTAGTTGCTGTAGCATTATCTACACTGTCTAATTTTAAAGGTATGTTGTGCAATTTCTTCAATGTTCAAAAAAGTGAACTCTTCTAGCTTATTGCACAATTACAATTACAAGTAAGTAATTTGTGGATTAAGTAAATACAATGGCTCTGTTTGTTTAAGCAGCCCATATTGCCTCTATCAGTGATGTACTGTATGTCTAATGTAGGACCAGTTTACTTGACCAAACAAAAGTGTTTAGGAAACCTGTTTGAATACAGGCTTAAAATTACTTTTGCAATTCCGTTTGGTAACAATAGCGGCACAGGCACACTTCACCTTTAAAGAAAGGGCAAAAAAACACTATTTAAAGAGTAAGGGGCTAAGGGGCTGTAAGTGACATTTTGAAAGTTCTTCAGGGAAGAAAATGAACACAGTAGGTCACTTTGTACAATTTGTGCCTAACCAAAATGTTGACAGTCGACCAAACTCACAGAGATTTTTTTATTGTCTCAATGAAAAGGTTATTGATTCTTGATACTTCTGTATACTCAGAGGATTTTCTAAGCAGCTCCCCAGCTGCTGCATGCTGGACAACATAATGAATATAGACAGGCTGCTTCTTATCTTTGAAAAGATAAAACACATATATGTGCAGGGAACACCATTGTTGATATGTTGACACATATGACATTATCTGTATAAGATACTCATGTTTTGGGAAAGAAACTGATAACTAGGTTATTGATAAATCACTTAGCTGACACTTATCCAGCGCACTTTATATAGCAAGTACAGTCACCCTGCTTTAGGGTAATTCATATTTTAAGATATGTCAGTGCAAGTTACTTTCAGTTAAAATGGCTCAAACATGCATTTTAGTCTAGAACTAGCTTAAGCCTTGTCTGTGAAACTAGGGGTTCATCATATAAAGCAATTGTGTCTCTTCAGAAAATTTGGACTAAATCACTCAATTCTTATGGATTAGTTTTATGATCTTGCTATGAACTTTTTGAAGCGTCAAAGTGGTAGTTGCATAGCTGTCTATGGAGGGACAGAAAGCTCTCAGATTTCATCAAAAAGATCTTCATTTGTTTTCCGAAGATGAACGAAAGTCTTATGGGTTTGGCGCGACATGAGAGTGAGTAATTAATGACAGAATTTTCATTTTTGGGTGAAAAAAACATTTAAAACGCAAGTTGACCAAACCCACTGAAAACAAACAAAATTATTTCCAAAGACTTGAAATATATAGTGCACAAAAGTCATATTGACTACTTTATGGTTCTCATCTGTTCGTTGTACTTACACTGTATTAAAAAGAGCAACAGATATCTCTTATTGTGTTTTAAAGAAAGAAATTGGTTTGAAATAACTAATAAAAACAAATATTTAAAGTGTCTTTGAAATGCACTCCATGCACCGTCCTCTTCATTTGGAGGACATCGTTAGGTCTTTCACATCTCTTGTATGCATCGGTCGTGCTGTCATTTATGTCCATGCTTTATACTGACCTTGCCTGGGTAAAACCCTTACAGCTCAAAGCCACGCGGCATATCCTCCTGCCTCACAGCCCTCCCCAATAAATTATTTAAGGACTTCACCGTCCAGTACAAATCTCGCCATTTAGCACTGCACTGTCAGTCAAAACCATATCATTATCCACGCACTGGAATCATGAACTCCACAGTTCATTGCATCGCATTAGTGTAATTACCCCATTCACAGTCTGTAGCCAACTCTATTGTCCGAGCTAAAAAACCATATCTTAATGTTACGCGGCACATCAGACAGTGCACTGGGCAAATTGATAAGTTAGACCAAGCTAACCCTGTTTCATTTGAGAAATTATGTGTGGGTCGGAAGGAAATTTATGCAGAAAGCCACAGCTGGATGGGAATCATGGACGAAAATGGAAGTTGCAGTTGAATGCCTAATGCAGTTGACCCTTGGTTACTATTGCAAGCTGAGACATGATTTATAAAACATCCCATAGGAATGAATAGGATATTTCTGTGAACAACATGATTTTAGTACACAATATGCTCATAAAATGGTAACAATCAATTGGATATTATTCTTATGTGGGATGGAATGATTGTGGTACTGAAATACATTTTAGTTGCCCTTTTTCCTTTTCAGAAATTGTTAATTAGGCAGGAACATAATAAATAATTGGAAACACTTTATTTTAGGGTTCAGTTCTCACTTTTAACTAGTTGCTTATTAGCATGCATATTACTAGTATATTGGTTGTTTATTAGTACTTATAAACACATATTCTTATTCATATGCTTTATTCTGCATGACCTTATTTACATCCTTTAATCCTACCCAATACCTAAACTTAAATGCTACAAAAACTACCTTACTAACTATTAATAAGCAGTAAATTAGGAGTTAATTGAGGCGAGACTTGTAGTTAATAGTGAATAGGTGTTCCCTATACTGAAGTGTTACCAAATAATCTGAGAAGACTGCGATGCAGATTTGAGCCAAACACAGAAAAATGATAAAAGAAAAGCTTCATTTGATAGGTAGCTCAATGACATGACACTGTTTTTTGTCTGGATCTTTAAAAAGCAATACAAATGCAATCCATAAAGCCAAAAATATCAGGGTGATGCAAATATCCTGATATCATAATGAAGAGGAAAAAAATACTCATTAAAGGAATGAAATTCTTGAAAACCTGAAGTTGAAAACATGGTGAAATTTGGCTTAGCCTTTTATTATTACTTCTTAGAAAGGCATTTTAACACAACTGCTTTTTATTGCCATGAAAAACATTTCCATTCAAAATATTTTTGAAAGGAGTAATAACAGTAAAAACAGTAATACTGTGAAATATTATAATTTAAATGACTCTTTTCTATTTTAATATATATTTTTAAATGTAATTTTCAGCATCATTACTCCAATCTTCAGTGTCACATGATCCTTCATAAATCAATCTAATATGCTGATTTGGTGCTCAAAAACATTTCTTATTATTACTACTGTATGAAACAGTTGTGCTGCTTAACATTTTTGTAAAACAGTGAAAATTATCTTCTTCTTTGCCTTTCATCAGACTACCTTTTTCAGAAGCCCACCTCTCAGCATATTTACATCAGCATGTGCGAAGTCAAACATACATAAAATAGCAGCCACCTTTTAAATCAGTTCTTATCTGGGCTCTCTTGGAGGTATGATGTTACTGCGTCAGGCGCCTGTCAGAACAGGCTTTGACAGTTTGCAAATGTTGAGCTCTACTAAATGCATCCTTTCTGATCCATAACCCTCTTTTTGCAGAGTTTCACTTTGATCAAGCCATGGAGCTTATGTGGATTCTGTTTTAGGAAATGCAGGGAGGAGAAGATGGAGGGGGTTGCTTAGCCCCACTAGTTCACATTATGTAAATAGGGACGATTACGAAGCATAATTCCTTTCAACTCATTAAACCAGGAATAAGGAATTAATATGACTCAGCCAAAGCCGATATCTCTGTCCATCTTGCTGATAAAAGCATGAGAGAGTGTGTTTGTGAGACAAGAAGTGAGAGAAAGTGGTACATACCTGTTTCACACCACTAAGGTTGTTTGATGTAGCTCTCTCTACTTCCCCTTCCTGCTGTGATCTCTATCTTTAATCAGTGTTTGGAGACAGCGATTGAGAACTACCCCTGAGAAGCACCCAACACCCCCCGAACACTGTGATTTCCACTTCTTTGACAGCATGGTGCTCTCAGAAATAGCATTATTTTTTTCCTGCTACTGACCTAAACAGACCATCATACAAGACATGAAGGAAACTCTTAAGCCTTGTTCACACCTGGTGATAACATTCGTCTTGGGTGGTCTGATCACAAGTGGTTAGTCAGACAGAATGCCATTTACACCATTATGTTTTTTTTTTTTTTTTTTTTTTGTACTCATTTTTTTTTATTTCTTTTTTCTTATAAAACAAACTTCAAAACTCTGTTGTCCTTCTTTGTTCTCTGGGATGGTACCTCGAAATGTGATTTTATGGCGCTTTTCCACTGCGTGGTACTACTCGGCTCGGCCTGGTACAGCACGGCTCGGCTCGCTTTACTTTCGGTATGCTTTTCCACTGCAGTTAGTACCACTTCAGTGTTATGATGATTTTAGTGTGAAAAACTGCTTTTCTGTGTAAAGTTATGACCAGTTTTACAACTTAAACCCTAAAATCCTAAATCATTTGGAAAATTGATGGTTTAAACAACTTTACAACTCAAATAATACATAACTTTAAACAGCAGAATTATTGTATGTGCTTCAACAATTAGAAGATATTTAAATGAATGTTATAATTATAATAAAAAAATATGCGTTATACAAGGCATATTTGTTAAATGATATGAAGGGAACAAAATTACACTTAAAATGGTCTTCAAGTAATTTTATGAACTTCCGGTAAAGATATAAATAATTTTAAAATTGTTACAGATACAAAAATTGGCTCTGCTGCACCCATATTGCTCTGCTGCTACAATGCTAAATACAGCAATAAACAGACTGTTTACCAGTCGCTAATGGCGCTTTTCCACTGCGTGGTACGGTTCGGTACAGCTCAGTACAGCTCACTTTTTGGCACTTTTCCACTGCATGGGACGGCTTGGTACAAGTCAAGTCAAGTCACCTTTATTTATATAGCGCTTTTTACAATGTAGATTGTGTCAAAGCAGCTTTACAGTGATAACTGGTACATTATTTGGCTGCACAGCAGCTCTTAAAGAATAGTGTCAATGCAGGCAGATCAAAGCACTGTTGAATATCAAATGTCAAGTCAAATGTCAAGTGTCCCCAACTAAGCAAGCCAAAGGCGACAGCGGCAAGGAACCCAAACTCCATCAGGTGACATCAGGTGGCAGACAAGTGGAAAATAGGTGTTTAAATGGAGAAAATAACCTTGGGAGAAACCAGGCTTAGTCGGGGGGCCAGTTCTCCTCTGGCCAACAGTGCTTTGTTACGATTCAGGTAGCTATCATAAGTCCGACAGGATCGCAACATTCAAAGTATTTATTCCAGAACGGTACAGAACGGTACCGATACTAAATGTGACTTGTAAACACTGCAGATCACTGATTGGTCAGAGAGAATCATCACTACCAGCGTCATTGGATTTGAAACACGAGACACCAAATCCGCTAGATTTAAATAGTCAGTAACAGCCACCGCAGTATCATTTGTTTGCGCTTTAAACGACTGTCGCACGCAACTTGAAAAACGAAATGGCTTTATCGTGGTCAGTAGATGAGGACAGACTCGTTGGTAGACGAGGAGCGGATCCACGGCAGTAGAGGTGGCACAACTATAATGGTCAGTCTATATTGTTGCTTTACTATTGAAACTAAGTATTTTTTGGCATATTCAATTACATTGCAAGTGCCTCACCATATATATATACATACATATATATATATATATAAAACACGATAACCCCAGTGTTACCGATAAATATAAGAAAATAAATTAAGACAGTTATACCATTATAAGCATATGTTGAAAAAGATTCATCTCTCATCATCTCTGAGAGGATGTGCCGTTAATGCAGTGTCAGATGCCAAATGCTCAGTCAGTTTTAACTTTCAATTTCTGTAGTGAAAAATTGACAGGGGTTTGAGGCTTCTTCACCAGCATAACTTTCGAGTTTGCACATTGCTTGTGTGATATCCACTGGCTCACCGTCATCATTTAAAACAAAAATATTTCCAATATTGCGTCATGACATTTTTCTTTATCAACAATTGTTCGCAAAATGATCGAACATTTACATTTTGCATCATTTTCTCATGATGATAAATAAATAATCAAATTAATGAGCAAATATGCCCCCCAAACATTAAGAAATTAATTGCTGTGGTAATTAACATTATGCCACAAATGCTGTCGAATGAGCTTAACTTGCACTGAGCTGAAATATCCCTGAAGTGCCAAGAATAAATAAATTCTCAGTGAAAGTCCTAGCATTCCTGTCACCAATCAGTAATCTTTGATCGTAGACAGGATAAAAGATAACATTATTTAGAGTTATTTTGGCAGTAACAGTAGGGATCTTGGCTTACATGGTGCTCAAGGCAAGATCAGATTTGAAGCCTAGAACATCAAAACATAAGAAATGACTTACGGTACAACCCTACCAAGGTACACAAGTTCTTACTGAAATTACAATGTAAAGTGTAATGTAGTACTTAATTTGCTCTCTGTATAGTAATGCACAGTTGCATGATATGGCAGTGTTCCAATAGTTTCCCTCAAACTCATGAAGAAGAGTTGTGTTGAAATGCTATGAATTTCAATTTATCCTGTTAAGGTTGATTTTAACATCTTTCACCTCATGTAACTAATGGTAATTTAAAATATGCCATTGATATATTATACTTCACATCATCACATAACAGGTATTTATATATGTAAATAACATTCAGAAACTATATTTGAACTAAATAAAGAGCCATAAATAAATACTGATACAACAAAAACATAAGAATTGACATTTAGATCACTAATGAGTCAATTATTCACATAATGTTCTCTTTCTTAAAATAAAAATGAGTGTGTCAACATCGACATATATGTTTAAAGGATTGAAGTCTGTTAGGTAGAACATTAGAGCTTCTTGTTGGAAATCTGCTGTTTTATTCCATCCGTTACTCCTGGTCCATAAATGTGAGAAAATGACGGTTAAGAAAGCATCTGATCAAAGGTAAAGTCACGTCACGTTTATTTATTTAGCACTTTATACATTAGTTTGCTTTAAAACAAGCAGCTTTGCATTATATAAAAAAAAAAAAAAAAACAGTGCCAGTGTCTCTTTCAATTAAAATTACAACTTCAGATTTAGTTTTGCTGACATTGACGGACTGAACGGAAGATTTTCACATTAAAAGAAGGTGGGGCCACAGAGTCACACCTACCTATTACATAATTGCCATGGACCAATGGTAGTTTGAAGGTGTTTACCAGCCGGAGTGAATTTTCCCGGAAAATTTGCTTTGGCAAGTTGTTTCGAACTCCCGAAATGAACTTTGTTTTAGCCAGATTTTGTTCTAAATGACATCACACCAGTTCGTTTTATAATTTTGATTGAGGTATATCAGTTTTAACTTAGTGCCCTTTTACATCGCAATTAGGCTAAGTTGTAACTTATGCACAGCTGGTGCAACCAGTCTATGTTTGCTATTAAATAAAATTTAAATTTGCTATTAAAAAGTTCTAATCTCAGAAGAACATACTTTTTAATAAACCAATTAAATTTACAACTGTACTATCAGTGGATGCATTTAAGCAGATGGGGCATATTTTATTGTATGATTTGGCAAACTTGACCTGTACCGTTTATCCAATTTCGGTGGTGCAGACAGAAAGCAGCTGAAGTGAGAGAGGGCGGCCATGTTTAGAAAGGGGAGCTGCTCATAATTAGATGCTAGGTCACAGTTACCAGTGTAGTGTAGTGGAGGAGTGCAGTGAGCATTTGATTATGTGTGAGTGAGGTTTCAGGGCACCCCAAAGAACAATACCTTGCATCTTAGAATATGGCCATATTATGTGTGTTGGCTGCAAGAAATGCATGTTAATAGTAGGTTCTTGGCTGACCGCTTGACTTACAGTATTATCGGATGACCCGATATGTTATGGATATTAATGATAATTTCAAGTGTAACAGGGCTTGAATCAGATCACTTGAACAAGCATTAAAAGCTTTTTTAAGGGTGAAGTGTACATTTTTCTAATGGCAGTGTAATATACAGTGGCAGAACTAATAAAATGAGGTGGAAATGTCACCACATGGCACATGTAAATATGGAAACCAACTCACGATGCCATTCTCAGCTCTACATACATATCTTCATTAGTTAATTATCCTCAGCAAGACAAAAAAAAAAAAATGACCACAAAAACACTCCACTCTAACCAAACAGCTCAGAATTCTGTGAATAAAGCAGTAAGTAAAGTGATTTCTATCTCACAATTTAGCAAATTAAAGGCATATTCCAGTAATGTGGTTCCACTTGTCACTCCTGCTGTTTGTTTTCACACTTTTTCAATCACATTGATATGAATCAATGTAATTTCCTCTGTTGTGACTTCATTACTTCATCTGTGTGGTCCTAATTGACATTAACAAATCTAGCCAAAATATATGAAGCCATTGTAGTCGGTGCCAGCCACCATTCAAGACAGAGCTTTTGAAATTTCCCATAGCAGAAACATCATTGCACATTACATGGCAGAAGGTGTTCAAGACCATCTGCGTCCTCCCGATCAACACCTTTGAAACTGAAGTCCTTAATCGGATTAATTGTCAATATTCAAAGTAAACATTTTGATAGAATGCAATTCTGTTAACGAATTATGACAACAAAAACTGAGAATTACCCTAAAGGCAATTAATGACTTTGTATCATTACATGGATGCTAGACCATGTTAGTTAACTGTCATTTAATAGACCTTTTTTCATCTGTGCTAGACCTGTGCCTCATGGAAAAGCCAATGTCTTGGTTAATAATGCCATAGCACAGTGACTTTCTCATAACAGATACTTAAGTCAAATACAGAATGACAAGCATGCTAAAGTCATCTGCCAGCAGAGTTGCCAGATGGGGCATTTTCCCACCCAGTTGGGCTGGTTTTGATTAAACTTGGTTTTGATTGAACACTGATTGACGTAAAATTTGTTCAGTCCTGTTCTGAGGAGCTTTGAGTTGTCACGCCTACCAGTATGTTGGAAACTAGCAAGGTTTGCAACTGCCTATAGTTATAGTTAGACGGGATAATAATAATGTAAAGAGGTAGCACTCTATTTTACAACCCTGTTCCGCATGTTCATAGGCCTACTATGTACTTTTTGTAGTAATTGCAATAGCTGGGTAATAACTAAGTAATAACCTTAAACTTACCACAAAACCTAACCTTAAACCATGTATTTACCTTAAATTATCTAGTACTTTCTTAGGTAATACGCTGTAAGTACACTAAATAGTACAACCTCTAAAGTTTTGTAGAAACAAGCCAATCTGATAACCCTGTCAGCTAGAGATGCAGCTGTAATAATACTTGTAATGGATTGTGAGGTTTTTATAGCTGAGGTTAAGTGAGTAGAAAAGCTCAGGAGATACAATTTGGGCGCCTTTATTGATCTGATGGCATGGATTTTCATCGAATGTCTCAGTTTGAATCAGTATTTATTTATAACATTTCATGAACAACTGCAAAAGCTTTCATTGGAAAATATCCACTTTTACATATTGCTGCAGGGAAAGTGCAGGTTTAGATATGCTCCAGGGCTCACCCGACCCCACTGACCCTCCCCAAACACAAAGCAGAAAACCTCTTGACAGCAACAACAGTAGATCGATATACAGTGATTCAAGCTTTAAAGCTGCATTTTGTAATATATGCATCACTGGAGGTATCAAACACAGCTGAGGGGGAAAAAATTGTGTCAAAACAGGTTTCCCAAATACCTTATGCACTCTTCTTTGTCATTTTTTAGTATACATAGTTTCAAGATGAAGCACTTATTTAACTGGGAAAAAAATACAAATCCGATTCCAAAAAAGTTGGGACACTGTACAAATTGTGAATAAAAAAGGAATGCAATGATGTGGAAGTTTCGAATTTTATTATTTTATTCAGAATACAACATAGATGACATATCAAATGTTTAAACTAAGAAAATGTATCATTTTAAGGGAAAAATAAGTTGATTTTAAATTTCATGGCATCAACACATCTCAAAAAAGTTGGGACAAGGCCATGTTTACCACTGTGTGGCATCCCCTCTTCTTTTTATAACAGTCTGCAAACGTCTGGGGACTGAGGAGACAAGTTGCTCAAGTTTAGGAATAGGAATGTTGTTCCATTCTTGTCTAATACAGGCTTCTAGTTGCTCAACTGTCTTAGGTCTTCTTTGTCACATCTTCCTCTTTATGATGCGCCAAATGTTTTCTATGGGTGAAAGATCTGGACTGCAGGCTGGCCATTTCAATACCCGGATCCTTCTTCTACGCAGCCATGATGTTGTAATTGATGCAGTATGTGGTCTGGCATTGTCATGTTGGAAAATGCAAGGTCTTCCCTGAAAGAGACGACGTCTGGATGGGAGCATATGTTGTTCTAGAACTTGGATATACCTTTCAGCATTGATGGTGCCCTTCCAGATGTGTAAGCTGCCCATGCCACACGCACTCATGCAACCCCATACCATCAGAGATGCAGGCTTCTTTTGTGAGCTTTGGTTAGATGTGGCTGAAATGCAACTTTACGCACAACTGCCAGCCTGCATGGAGAGTTTCTTGAGACTCCAAAGATACCAGCAGCTTCAAATACCTGTTTGCTGCTCAACAGTAGCTTTTTTATAGCTGTTTTTTTAATACAATTAATTTTTTTGACAGATACTTTTCTTAATAAGCCTTTATCTGACCGAGTTCTCTTATGCTGTAAAATTACTCACAAATCTTATCGTGGGCTTATAGTTTGATAATCTCCATTTAGTTTTCACACAATAGTTTTCATGCCTTTTGCATAACATTGCACCATTTCATGCTTTTCATCTTTAGAAAGATCTTTCCTCCTCCCCATATTGCATGAGAACTGTGACTTGCTTAATAATGTGGAACAACGACTTTAAGTAGGGTTTCCATTTACCTCAGAAGACCCAGCAAACTACTTAACAAACCTGTCTGAGATTGATACCAGTTATCTACAAAGATATGGAGAAATTAAACAAACAGTTTCTTTGAAAAACTAAAATATTTATGCACTCTGTGACAGCTTTTTTGTTATGTAGCGGAAGGAAACAGGAAGGTCTACCAGGCTCCAATGGCAAGCAACCCCCATTTAGATGCATAAGAATGCTAACATGCTCTTTAGATATTATACATTCTTGGCACCATCAAACAGAGCAATACTGAAGGGCCACACAGCAACGTGTCTGTACTCTTTAGGGAAATCAAAAAGCATGTCACCCACACGCAAACAGAACATGCTAACAGGTTGAGCGATTAAGAATATGTGGGACAATTATCTCAAACAATTAGGCACATGTTTGTGCATATTAAACTAGATGCAGTATAAAAGAAGCATCCCTGTGCTAAAGCGATGCTCTCCCAAGGGTGTCTCTGTTTCTTGGAGGAAACAGTATGAGCTGGGTGAGTTCTGACTTTGTGTACACCACATGGGTAGAGACCACTTGGAACTCTAACCTCATTACTGGAGCAAGAATCCCCAGGGCTTGGTTTTTGATTCAGCTTTTGTTCAGTTTAAAACTACACTGCTAGCAAAGGCTTTTATTTTAGTTTTTTAACGTGGCGTAGCAAAGCCCCCCGAGAAGAGTTCAGTATTTCTGCTTTAGCTGTGTTTTTGGTCGCACAACAGCCTTTTTTTTTTTTTTTTTTTCTCTGAGCAATAAGGATGTTGTGCTAACTGGATTGCAGAAATCTTGATTGGTCAACTTCAGTGGTATGTGGAAAGCTCTTGTGTTTTTTGTTTTGTCAGTTGTAAAGCCATGTTCCACTTCTTTGTTGATGTTAACAGTTGATTTTTAAACAGTTTGAAGGCATATGGAACATTTTATGTATATCATGCTTAATACATTAAGCATGATATACATAAAACATACTTTTTACACACACACACACACACACACACACACACACATATATGAAGAGTTTGGTTCCAAAACGCTATAACTCCATTTTGATTAATTTGAGTAAAAAGGTGTTTTCTTTACCAAGAAAGTGGCAAGATGAAAACCACCATTTTCTGTTTCAAACTTTCACATAGCATTTTTTGGTTATAAAAACATAAAAAATTCAAATCTACATTTTGATTTTAAATGCTTATTATAAAAACGGATTATTTTTTCCCCAAAATGCAATAAATCCATGACACATTTTTTTTTTTTTCAAAATGCAATTAATCCATCAATATAAAAGTTAGAAACCACCACAGGTTCATGAATGCCGTCGAAATTATTGATTTTTCTGTTTTTGTTGATCACAAAGTACAAAGCAGATAAGGAAAACTAGGATGCCGGGTGTATTCAGGGCGCCGCCATTGTGCGTGGAATGGTGCGCTGTGATTGGTTGAGCGGATATATCGCATTCTGCAGAGAAAAGAGACTGGCATTTGTCGCGTTTTGGAAAGAAAGGGAGAAAACATGACAGAATAACACGACGGATATCGCATTTTGCGCAAAATTAATAAATGACTTTTCAATACCGACCAGATACAATACTGATTTTGGCGGAAACTAAATTTGTTTGAAAATGGCTTTTATCGCGTTTTGGAACCAAATATATATAAAACAACATTTCCGTCATTTATTTTATTTGTTGTATTTTTAATAAATTTAATATTTTTGTTTTTGTACCATTTTTTTTTCAAAGGGTGTTTTTACATATAGTACACTTTAAATGAAGTAAACCCAGTTCAATTAATTGTGTAAAGCCTGACATATGAAATAATTAGAAAAAAGTTTGCAATTTTGATTAATTGATTGATTGATTGATTGATTGATTGATTGTGCCATATATAATACATCAGGCTTTTATATCTCACATTATAGTATGAAATGAGAATGAAAATGCCTCAGTTTTATTCAGAGACCCAAACTAAACAAAAATAAATGCAATTTGTTACTGATATTTTTATTTATATATATTTATATTTTTATAAATGTCAGATGGAATTCTGATATATTTTATTGTAAATCAATAAGATCTTTATAGCAGAATACTTAATATCAGTTTTCACTATCTCTTAATAATATGTCTTAGTAAGATAATATTAAAATTGCTTAGTTTTATGATCAACGCTCTGTAGATTTAGACACTGGCTTTCTCGGATAAAATGCCCCTCGTCAATTTCTCATTCCTACATAATATCACATTTGATCTCTAACTCATCGAGTCGAAACAGTTTAAATGGTTTCTACATTGCCATTCAGATTGCTTTGCTTTCAGCTCTTGTTTAATCTGTTTGTTTTTTTTTTTAAACCATACAATCTAGACCAGCTATTGGCTCCAAAAGAGTTCCCTCTGAAATCAAGATGTTCCTCACTCTGTCTGCTAGATGATGACATGAAAAGCACTGCTTTGATGGGTCTCTCTTGCGTCAGGTAAACCTTGGAAAGGCAATTGGTGCTGTAAACCGAGTCTCATGGTACTGTTTCCTCCTTTTCCCCACCACCCACTGTTCCCTTGTTCACCATCTGTCTGGTTCTGGCAGCCGAGTGCAGATGTTATCTGTTTTTTATTGTAGTAGGAGCGAGCCACATGGGGCTGCCACAGTTCCCCACTGAGGTTCAGAAACTGCAGGTCAGAGCTGAATTTGAGGGATGTAATAGGGGATGTACACTTTATAACTTCAGAGACTTGGAAGTACACAGAAAGTTGTAATTTTTTCAGAAAATCCCAGTGGACTATGGGCTGGGATACAAGGTTAGATAGTCCCCGTATCCCTTGCTTATCCCCTATAATAGGCAGGTCTGGGCCATTGCTGTTTTTCATAATTAGTTAATTTCTGAGAGAGAGATTGCTGCATTATCGTTTCCATCTTAATCGTGTTGGCATGAGCATGGACAAGAAGATTAAATCAATCCAGTGTCTGCCTGATCTTTATGACTGTGCCAGAATTCAAATAATTAATAATGGAATTTAAGGTTGCCTTGGGTGGTGTGAACAGGAAGTGTACTTGCCAAACGGAAAGCCACCGCTATCAAGATTTGACTTAGCTTCCTAGATGAGATAATTAAGAGCTTATTGTTATTTTCACACCAATTTTGTTGCTCCAGGATGCCTTTTATGATTAAAATCTAAACTCTGAGCAGTAATGCCAATGTTTAAGAACACAGAATGTTTTTTTTTTTGGATAGGGAAATTGCCTTATATCTCCAGGTGTTTTCACTGTGTGATATTCAGTGAAATTGCGAGGTGGAAATGGCAGGAACTTCCCAATCAAATAAAGAACCTCTCTGTTTAAGCTTCCACAGCTCTTCACTGACTCCCACATCCTTTTTCATTCCACATCCTCCAGCATGTGTAATGTGCCAATGGGACATTTGCCCAGAGAGGTGGACCTCTCAGACTGGACGGGGGTGACTGAGCCTCCCACTGGACATAGTTCTCATTCAAAACCACTTTGCTTTCAAAGAACGATATGACTTCACTGGCATTTAGGACCGGATTACGAACTCAGTTTGTGTGTGTGTTTCCCATTGTGTTAATTATTGTGTTCAGTCCTTAAAGCCAGCCTGCGTTTACAACTAATGTTTTATAACGTGATGTATTTCCAAATGGAATAGGTTGTTTGAGAGGGGAAAAAATAATGCAGAATGGTTAATTTTATCCATCTGGATTGATTGTTAAAATTGAGGACATATGTACCATATAAATGACAATGAGTTTGTAAATTTAAATTTTTTTGTAAATTATATAAAGGTTTTTTTTATTATTTTTATTTTTTTAATATGAATTATATGAAACCAACATGAATACAAAAAAAAAAATACATGTATAAGAAGTTGGCACATGCATTTTAAATTAGGTCTTTAAAAATTATTAAAATAATTTATTATTTATTCCAAGAAGAAATTATGGGTATTTGTAGCACTGCACATGTCCGCGTTGGATTACCCTGAGTGTTATCAAATTAAATACAATG